>NC_081184.1:4040198-4337798 GCF_029867415.1 Vicia villosa | reverse complement strand
CCCTCGAAAATAATCCAAAATACAAAACTTTGCAAGTGTGAGGAACTCTGTGACTTTTATGTAGTATATGGCACACGAAAATCATTAAAAAGACCAAATTTTGTAAGCTTAACGAACTTCGTGACTTTTATTTAGTATATCAGACGAAAAACTTATAAAATACAATGTGTTCAAGTTCAACAAACTTTGTGACTTTTATATAGTATATAGCATAAAAATCTTCCAAAATTTAATATTTTGCAAGTTTAACGAACTTCGTGACTTTATTGAGTATAGCACACAGAAATCTTCCAAAATACCATTATATGCAAGTTTAACAAACTTTGTGAATGTTATGTAGTATATCACACAAAAATCTTCCAAAATACCAAAGTTTGTAAGTTTAATGAACTTCGTGACTTTCGTGTAGTATAGCACACGACAATCTTCAAAAAGACCAAAATTTCCAAGTTTAAAGAACTTCGTGACTTTTATGTAGTATAGCACACGAAATTCTTCCGAAATACTAATGAATGCAAGTTTAATGAACTTCGTTAATTTTATGTTGCATAGCACACAAAAATCTTCAAAAATACCAAAGTTTGCAAGTCTAACAAACTTCGTGATGTTAATTTAGTATAGCACACGAAAATCTTCGAAAAGACCAAATTTTAGAAGTTTAACGAAATTCATGATTTTTATATAGTATAGCACACGAAAATCTTCAAAAATACAAATGTATGCAAGTCTAGTGAACTTCGTCAATTTTATGTAGTATAGCACACAAAAATCATCCAAAATACCAAAGTTTTCAAGTTTAATAAACTTTGTGATCTTATGTAACATAGCACACAAAATATTTCAAAAAGACCAAATTTTACCAATTTAACAAACTTCTTGATTTTTATGTAGTATAACACACGAAAATCTACCAAAATACCAATGTTTGCAAGCTTAACTAACCTCGTGACTTTTATGTAGTATATCACATAAAATTCATCCAAAAGACCAAACATTGCAAATTTAACGAATTTCGTGACATTTATTTAGTATAGCACATGGAAATCTTCCAAAAGACCAAATTTTGGAATTTAACGAACTTCGTGACTTTTAAGTAGTATAGCACACAGAATTCTCCAAAAAGACCAAATTTTGAAAGTTTAACGAACTTCGTGACTTTTATGTAGTATAGCATACAAAAATCTTCCAAGATACAAGTGTATGCAAGTTTAGCGTACTTCGTGTATTTTATGTAGTATATGGCACACAGAAATATTCCAAAATACCTAAGTTTGGAAGTTTAACGAACTTCATGAATTTTATGTAGTATAGCACACGAAAATCTTTAAAAAGACCATATTTTGCAAGTTTAATGTATTTCTTAAGTTTTATGTATTATAGCACACGGAAATCTTAAAAAGACCAAATTTTGGAAGTTTAACGAACTTCGTGACTTTTATGTAGTATAGCACACAAAAATCTTCTAAAATACGAACGTATGCAAGTTTAACAAACTTCGTGTAATTTATGTAGTTATAGCACACGAAAATTCTTCCAAAATACCAAAGTATGCAAATTTAACGAAAATCGTGACTTTTATCTGCATAGCACATGAAAATCTTTAAAAAGAGCACATTTTGGAAGTTTAACCAACTTCGTGACTTTTATGTAGTATAGCATACGAAAATCTTAAAAAAAAACCAAATTTTGAAAGTTTAACGAATTTCTTGACTTTTATGCAGTATAACACACAAATATCTTCCAAAATACAAATGTATGCAAGTTTAACGAATTTTGTCTATTTTATGTAGCATAGCACTCATAAATATTCCAAATTATCAAATTTTGTTAGTTTAACGAACTTGGTGAATTTTATGTGGTATAATAGCACACGAAAATCTTCAAAAAGACCAAAATTTTCATGTTTAACGAAACTTCTTGACTTTTATGTAGTATTGCACACGAAAATCTTCCAAAATACCAATGTATATTATCTTAACTAACCTCGTGACTTTTATGTAGTATATCACACAAAGATCATCCAAAATACCAAATTTTGCAATTTTAACGAATTTCTTGACTTTTATGTAGTATAGAACACAATAAATCTTCAAAAAGACCTAATCTTGCTAGTTTAACGATCTTCGTTACTTTTATGTAGTATAGCACTCAAAAATCTTTCAAAATACCAATGTATGCAAGCTTAACTAACTTCGTGACTTTTATGTATTATATCCCTCGAAAATAATCCAAAATACAAAACTTTGCAAGTGTGAGGAACTCTGTGACTTTTATGTAGTATATGGCACACGAAAATCATTAAAAAGACCAAATTTTGTAAGCTTAACGAACTTCGTGACTTTTATTTAGTATATCAGACGAAAAACTTATAAAATACAATGTGTTCAAGTTCAACAAATTTGTGACTTTTATATAGTATATCACATAAAAATCTTCCAAAATATAATATTTTGCAAGTCTAACAAACTTCGTGACTTTATTGAGTATAGCACACAGAAATACCATGACATGCAAGTTTAACAAACTTTGTGAATGTTATGTAGTATATCACACAAAAATCTTCCAAAATACCAAAGTTTGTAAGTTTAATGAACTTCGTGACTTTCGTGTAGTATAGCACACGACAATCTTCAAAAAGACCAAAATTTCCAAGTTTAAAGAACTTCGTGACTTTTATGTAGTATATCACATAAAATTCATCCAAAAGACCAAACATTGCAAATTTAACGAATTTCGTGACTTTTATTTAGTATAGCACATGGAAATCTTCCAAAAGACCAAATTTTGGAAGTTTAACGAACTTCGTGACTTTTAAGTAGTATAGCACACATAATTCTCCAAAAAGACCAAATTTTGAAAGTTTAACGAACTTCGTGACTTTTATGTAGTATAGCATACAAAAATCTTCCAAAATACAAGTGTATGCAAGTTTAGCGTACTTCGTGTATTTTATGTAGTATATGGCACACAGAAATATTCCAAAATACCTAAGTTTGGAAGTTTAACGAACTTCATGAATTTTATGTAGTATAGCACACGTAAATCTTTAAAAAGACCATATTTTGCAAGTTTAATGTATTTCTTAAGTTTTATCTATTATAGCACACGGAAATCTTAAAAAGACCAAATTTTGGAGGTTTAACGAACTTCGTGACTTTTATGTAGTATAGCACACAAAAATCTTCTAAAATACGAACGTATGCAAGTTTAACAAACTTCGTGTAATTTATGTTGTTATAGCACACGAAAATTCTTCCAAAATACCAAAGTATGCAAATTTAACGAAAATCGTGACTTTTATGTGCATAGCACATGAAAATCTTTAAAAAGAGCACATTTTGGAAGTTTAACCAACTTCGTGACTTTTATGTAGTATAGCATACGAAAATCTTCAAAAAAACCAAATTTTGAAAGTTTAACGAATTTCTTGACTTTTATGCAGTATAACACACAAATATCTTCCAAAATACAAATGTATGCAAGTTTAACGAATTTTGTCTATTTTATGTAGCATAGCACTCAAAAATATTCCAAATTATTAAATTTTGTTAGTTTAACGAACTTGGTGAATTTTATGTGGTATAATAGCACACGAAAATCTTCAAAAAGACCAAAATTTTCAAGTTTAACAAACATCTTGACTTTTATGTAGTATTGCACACGAAAATCTTCCATAATACCAATGTATATCATCTTAACTAACCTCGTGACTTTTATGTAGTATATCACACAAAGATCATCCAAAATACAAAATTTTGCAATTTTAACGAATTTCTTGACTTTTATGTAGTATAGAACACAATAAATCTTCGAAAAGACCTAATCTTGCTAGTTTAACGATCTTCGTTACTTTTATGTAGTATAGCACTCAAAAATCTTTCAAAATACCGATGTATGCAAGCTTAACTAACTTTGTGACTTTTATGTATTATATCCCTCGAAAATAATCCAAAATACAAAACTTTGCAAGTGTGAGGAACTCTGTGACTTTTATGTAGTATATGGCACACGAAAATCATTAAAAAGACCAAATTTTGTAAGCTTAACGAACTTCGTGACTTTTATTTAGTATATCAGATGAAAAACTTATAAAATACAATGTGTTCAAGTTCAACAAACTTTGTGACTTTTATATAGTATATAGCATAAAAATCTTCCAAAATATAATATTTTGCAAGTTTAACGAACTTCGTGACTTTATTGAGTATAGCACACAGAAATCTTCCAAAATACCATTATATGCAAGTTTAACAAACTTTGTGAATGTTATGTAGTATATCACACAAAAATCTTCCAAAATACCAAAGTTTGTAAGTTTAATGAACTTCGTGACTTTCGTGTAGTATAGCACACGACAATCTTCAAAAAGACCAAAATTTCCAAGTTTAAAGAACTTCGTGACTTTTATGTAGTATAGCACACGAAATTCTTCCGAAATACTAATGAATGCAAGTTTAATGAACTTCGTTAATTTTATGTTGCATAGCACACAAAAATCTTCAGAAATACCAAAGTTTGCAAGTCTAACAAACTTCGTGACGTTAATTTAGTATAGCACACGAAAATCTTCGAAAAGACCAAATTTTAGAAGTTTAACGAAATTCATGATTTTTATATAGTATAGCACACGAAAATCTTCAAAAATACAAATGTATGCAAGTCTAGTGAACTTCGTCAATTTTATGTAGTATAGCACACAAAAATCATCCAAAATACCAAAGTTTTCAAATTTAATAAACTTTGTGATCTTATGTAACATAGCACACAAAATATTTCAAAAAGACCAAATTTTACCAGTTTAACAAACTTCTTGATTTTTATGTAGTATAACACATGAAAATCTACCAAAATACCAATGTTTGCAAGCTTAACTAACCTCGTGACTTTTATGTAGTATATCACATAAAATTCATCCAAAAGACCAAACATTGCAAATTTAACGATTTTCGTGACTTTTATTTCGTATAGCACATGGAAATCTTCCAAAAGACCAAATTTTGGAAGTTTAACGAACTTCGTGACTTTTAAGTAGTATAGCACACAGAATTCTCCAAAAAGACCAAATTTTGAAAGTTTAACGAACTTTGTGACTTTTATGTAGTATAGCATACAAAAATCTTCCAAGATACAAGTGTATGCAAGTTTAGCGTACTTCGTGTATTTTATGTAGTATATGGCACACAGAAATATTCCAAAATACCTAAGTTTGGAAGTTTAACGAACTTCATGAATTTTATGTAGTATAGCACACGTAAATCTTTAAAAAGACCATATTTTGCAAGTTTAATGTATTTCTTAAGTTTTATGTATTATAGCACACGAAAATCTTAAAAAGACCAAATTTTGGAGGTTTAACGAACTTCGTGACTTTTATGTAGTATAGCACACAAAAATCTTCTAAAATACGAACGTATGCAAGTTTAATAACTTCGTGTAATTTATGTAGTTATAGCACACGAAAATTCTTCCAAAATACCAAAGTATGCAAATTTAACGAAAATCGTGACTTTTATGTGCATAGCACATGAAAATCTTTAAAAAGAGCACATTTTGGAAGTTTAACCAACTTCGTGACTTTTATGTAGTATAGCATACAAAAATCTTCAAAAAAACCAAATTTTGAAAGTTTAACGAATTTCTTGACTTTTATGCAGTATAACACACAAATATCTTCCAAAATACAAATGTATGCAAGTTTAACGAATTTTGTCTATTTTATGTAGCATAGCACTCAAAAATATTCCAAATTATTAAATTTTGTTAGTTTAACGAACTTGGTGAATTTTATGTGGTATAATAGCACACGAAAATCTTCAAAAAGACCAAAATTTTCAAGTTTAACAAACATCTTGACTTTTATGTAGTATTGCACACGAAAATCTTCCAAAATACCAATGTATATCATCTTAACTAACCTCGTGACTTTTATGTAGTATATCACACAAAGATCATCCAAAATACAAAATTTTGCAATTTTAACGAATTTCTTGACTTTTATGTAGTATAGAACACAATAAATCTTCGAAAAGACCTAATCTTGCTAGTTTAACGATCTTCGTTACTTTTATGTAGTATAGCACTCAAAAATCTTTCAAAATACCGATGTATGCAAGCTTAACTAACTTTATGACTTTTATGTATTATATCCCTCGAAAATAATCCAAAATACAAAACTTTGCAAGTGTGAGGAACTCTGTGACTTTTATGTAGTATATGGCACACGAAAATCATTAAAAAGACCAAATTTTGTAAGCTTAACGAACTTCGTGACTTTTATTTAGTATATCAGACGAAAAACTTATAAAATACAATGTGTTCAAGTTCAACAAACTTTGTGACTTTTATATAGTATATAGCATAAAAATCTTCCAAAATATAATATTTTGCAAGTTTAACGAACTTCGTGACTTTATTGAGTATAGCACACAGAAATCTTCCAAAATACCATTATATGCAAGTTTAACAAACTTTGTGAATGTTATGTAGTATATCACACAAAAATCTTCCAAAATACCAAAGTTTGTAAGTTTAATGAACTTCGTGACTTTCGTGTAGTATAGCACACGACAATCTTCAAAAAGACCAAAATTTCCAAGTTTAAAGAACTTCGTGACTTTTATGTAGTATAGCACACGAAATTCTTCCGAAATACTAATGAATGCAAGTTTAATGAACTTCGTTAATTTTATGTTGCATAGCACACAAAAATCTTCAGAAATACCAAAGTTTGCAAGTCTAACAAACTTCGTGACGTTAATTTAGTATAGCACACGAAACTCTTCGAAAAGACCAAATTTTAGAAGTTTAACGAAATTCATGATTTTTATATAGTATAGCACACGAAAATCTTCAAAAATACAAATGTATGCAAGTCTAGTGAACTTCGTCAATTTTATGTAGTATAGCACACAAAAATCATCCAAAATACCAAAGTTTTCAAGTTTAATAAACTTTGTGATCTTATGTAACATAGCACACAAAACATTTCAAAAAGACCAAATTTGACCAGTTTAACAAACTTCTTGATTTTTATGTAGTATAACACATGAAAATCTACCAAAATACCAATGTTTGCAAGCTTAACTAACCTCGTGACTTTTATGTAGTATATCACTTAAAATTCATCCAAAAGACCAAACATTGCAAATTTAACGATTTTCGTGACTTTTATTTAGTATAGCACATGGAAATCTTCCAAAAGACCAAATTTTGGAAGTTTAACGAACTTCGTGACTTTTAAGTAGTATAGCACACAGAATTCTCCAAAAAGACCAAATTTTGAAAGTTTAACGAACTTCGTGACTTTTATGTAGTATAGCATACAAAAATCTTCCAAGATACAAGTGTATGCAAGTTTAGCGTACTTCGTGTATTTTATGTAGTATATGGCACACAGAAATATTCCAAAATACCTAAGTTTGGAAGTTTAACGAACTTCATGAATTTTATGTAGTATAGCACACGTAAATCTTTAAAAAGACCATATTTTGCAAGTTTAATGTATTTCTTAAGTTTTATGTATTATAGCACACGAAAATCTTAAAAAGACCAAATTTTGGAGGTTTAACGAACTTCGTGACTTTTATGTAGTATAGCACACAAAAATCTTCTAAAATACGAACGTATGGAAGTTTAATAACTTCGTGTAATTTATGTAGTTATAGCACACGAAAATTCTTCCAAAATACCAAAGTATGCAAATTTAACGAAAATCGTGACTTTTATGTGCATAGCACATGAAAATCTTTAAAAAGAGCACATTTTGGAAGTTTAACCAACTTCGTGACTTTTATGTAGTATAGCATACAAAAATCTTCAAAAAAACCAAATTTTGAAAGTTTAACGAATTTCTTGACTTTTATGCAGTATAACACACAAATATCTTCCAAAATACAAATGTATGCAAGTTTAACGAATTTTGTCTATTTTATGTAGCATAGCACTCAAAAATATTCCAAATTATTAAATTTTGTTAGTTTAACGAACTTGGTGAATTTTATGTGGTATAATAGCACACGAAAATCTTCAAAAAGACCAAAATTTTCAAGTTTAACAAACATCTTGACTTTTATGTAGTATTGCACACGAAAATCTTCCGAAATACCAATGTATATCATCTTAACTAACCTCGTGACTTTTATGTAGTATATCACACAAAGATCATCCAAAATACAAAATTTTGCAATTTTAACGAATTTCTTGACTTTTATGTAGTATAGAACACAATAAATCTTCGAAAAGACCTAATCTTGCTAGTTTAACGATCTTCGTTACTTTTATGTAGTATAGCACTCAAAAATCTTTCAAAATACCGATGTATGCAAGCTTAACTAACTTTATGACTTTTATGTATTATATCCCTCGAAAATAATCCAAAATACAAAACTTTGCAAGTGTGAGGAACTCTGTGACTTTTATGTAGTATATGGCACACGAAAATCATTAAAAAGACCAAATTTTGTAAGCTTAACGAACTTCGTGACTTTTATTTAGTATATCAGACGAAAAACTTATAAAATACAATGTGTTCAAGTTCAACAAACTTTGTGACTTTTATATAGTATATAGCATAAAAATCTTCCAAAATATAATATTTTGCAAGTTTAACGAACTTCGTGACTTTATTGAGTATAGCACACAGAAATCTTCCAAAATACCATTATATGCAAGTTTAACAAACTTTGTGAATGTTATGTAGTATATCACACAAAAATCTTCCAAAATACCAAAGTTTGTAAGTTTAATGAACTTCGTGACTTTCGTGTAGTATAGCACACGACAATCTTCAAAAAGACCAAAATTTCCAAGTTTAAAGAACTTCGTGACTTTTATGTAGTATAGCACACGAAATTCTTCCGAAATACTAATGAATGCAAGTTTAATGAACTTCGTTAATTTTATGTTGCATAGCACACAAAAATCTTCAGAAATACCACAGTTTGCAAGTCTAACAAACTTCGTGACGTTAATTTAGTATAGCACACGAAACTCTTCGAAAAGACCAAATTTTAGAAGTTTAACGAAATTCATGATTTTTATATAGTATAGCACACGAAAATCTTCAAAAATACAAATGTATGCAAGTCTAGTGAACTTCGTCAATTTTATGTAGTATAGCACACAAAAATCATCCAAAATACCAAAGTTTTCAAGTTTAATAAACTTTGTGATCTTATGTAACATAGCACACAAAACATTTCAAAAAGACCAAATTTTACCAGTTTAACAAACTTCTTGATTTTTATGTAGTATAACACATGAAAATCTACCAAAATACCAATGTTTGCAAGCTTAACTAACCTCGTGACTTTTATGTAGTATATCACATAAAATTCATCCAAAAGACCAAACATTGCAAATTTAACGAATTTCGTGACTTTTATTTAGTATAGCACATGGAAATCTTCCAAAAGACCAAATTTTGGAAGTTTAACGAACTTCGTGACTTTTAAGTAGTATAGCACACAGAATTCTCCAAAAAGACCAAATTTTGAAAGTTTAACGAACTTCGTGACTTTTATGTAGTATAGCATACAAAAATCTTCCAAGATACAAGTGTATGCAAGTTTAGCGTACTTCGTGTATTTTATGTAGTATATGGCACACAGAAATATTCCAAAATACCTAAGTTTGGAAGTTTAACGAACTTCATGAATTTTATGTAGTATAGCACACGAAAATCTTTAAAAAGACCATATTTTGCAAGTTTAATGTATTTCTTAAGTTTTATGTATTATAGCACACGGAAATCTTAAAAAGACCAAATTTTGGAAGTTTAACGAACTTCGTGACTTTTATGTAGTATAGCACACAAAAATCTTCTAAAATACGAACGTATGCAAGTTTAATAAACTTCGTGTAATTTATGTAGTTATAGCACACGAAAATTCTTCCAAAATACCAAAGTATGCAAATTTAACGAAAATCGTGACTTTTATCTGCATAGCACATGAAAATCTTTAAAAAGAGCACATTTTGGAAGTTTAACCAACTTCGTGACTTTTATGTAGTATAGCATACGAAAATCTTAAAAAAAACCAAATTTTGAAAGTTTAACGAATTTCTTGACTTTTATGCAGTATAACACACAAATATCTTCCAAAATACAAATGTATGCAAGTTTAACGAATTTTGTCTATTTTATGTAGCATATCACTCATAAATATTCCAAATTATCAAATTTTGTTAGTTTAACGAACTTGGTGAATTTTATGTGGTATAATAGCACACGAAAATCTTCAAAAAGACCAAAATTTTCAAGTTTAACGAACTTCTTGACTTTTATGTAGTATTGCACACGAAAATCTTCCAAAATACTAATGTATATTATCTTAACTAACCTCGTGACTTTTATGTAGTATATCACACAAAGATCATCCAAAATACCAAATTTTGCAATTTTAACGAATTTCTTGACTTTTATGTAGTATAGAACACAATAAATCTTCAAAAAGACCTAATCTTGCTAGTTTAACGATCTTCGTTACTTTTATGTAGTATAGCACTCAAAAATCTTTCAAAATACCAATGTATGCAAGCTTAACTAACTTCGTGACTTTTATGTATTATATCCCTCGAAAATAATCCAAAATACAAAACTTTGCAAGTGTGAGGAACTCTGTGACTTTTATGTAGTATATGGCACACGAAAATCATTATAAAGACCAAATTTTGTAAGCTTAACGAACTTCGTGACTTTTATTTAGTATATCAGACGAAAAACTTATCAAATACCAATGTGTTCAAGTTCAACAAATTTGTGACTTTTATATAGTATATCACATAAAAATCTTCCAAAATATAATATTTTGCAAGTCTAACGAACTTCGTGACTTTATCGAGTATAGCACACAGAAATCTTCCAAAATACCATGACATGCAAGTTTAACAAACTTTGTGAATGTTATGTAGTATATCACACAAAAATCTTCCAAAATACCAAAGTTTGTAAGTTTAATGAACTTCGTGACTTTTATGTAGTATAGCACACGACAATCTTCAAAAAGACCAAAATTTCCAAGTTTAAAGAACTTCGTGACTTTTATGTAGTATAGCACACGAAATTCTTCCAAAATACTAATGAATGCAAGTTTAATGAACTTCGTTAATTTTATGTAGCATAGCACACAAAAATCTTCAGAAATACCAAAGTTTGCAAGTTTAACAAACTTCGTGACGTTAATTTAGTATAGCACACGAGAATCTTCAAAAAGACCAAATTTTAGATGTTTAACGAAATTCATGATTTTTATATAGTATAGCACACGAAAATCTTCAAAAATACAAACGTATGCAAGTCTAATGAACTTCGTCAATTTTATGTAGTATAGCACACAAAAATCATCCAAAATACCAAAGTTTTCAAGTTTAATGAACTTCGTCAAATTTATGTATTATAGCACACAAAATTATTCAAAAAGACAAAATTTTACCAATTTAACAAACTTCTTGATTTTTATGTAGTATAACACACGAAAATCTACCAAAATACCAATGTTTGCAAGCTTAACTAACCTCGTGACTTTTATGTAGTATATCACATAAAATTCATCCAAAAGACCAAACTTTGCAAATTTAACGAATTTCGTGACTTTTATTTACTATAGCACATGGAAATCTTCAAAAAGACCAAATTTTGGAAGTTTAACGAACTTTGTGACTTTTAAGTAGTATAGCACACAAAATTTTCCAAAAAGACCAAATTTTGAAAGTTTAACGAACTTCGTGACTTTTATGCAGTATAGCATACAGAAATCTTCCAAAATACAAGTGTATGCAAGTTTAGCAAACTTCGTGTATTTTATGTAGTATATGGCACACAAAAATATTCCAAAATACCTAAGTTTGCAAGTTTAACGAACTTCATAAATTTTATGTAGTATAGCACACGAAAATCTTCAAAATTACCAAATTTTGCAAGTTTAATGAATTTCGTGACTTTTATGTATTACAGCACACGAAAATCTTAAAAAGAGCAAATTTTGGAAGTTTAACGAACTTCGTGACTTTTATGGAGTATGGCACACAAAATCTTCTAAAATACGAACGTATGCAAGTTTAACAAACTTCGTGTAATTTATGTAGTTATAGCACACGAAAATCTTCCAAAATACCAAAGTTTGCAAGTTGAACGAAATTCGTGACTTTTATGAGCATAGCACATGAAAATCTTTAAAAAGAGCAAATTTTGAAAGTTTAACCAACTTCATGACTTTTATGTAGTATATAGCATACGAAAATTTTCAAAAAAACCAACTTTTGAAAGTTTAACGAACTTCGTGTATTTTTTGTAGTATAGCACACGAAAATATTCAAAATTACCAAATTTTGTTAGTTTAACGGACTCTGTGAATTTTATGTGGTATAGCTCACGAAAATCTTCAAAAAGACCAAAATTGTCAAGTTTAACGAACTTCTTGACTTTTATGTAGTATTGCACACGAAAATCTTCCAAAAAATCAATATATACTATCTTAATTAACCTTGTGACTTTTATGTATTATATAACACAAAAATAATCCAAAATACCAAACTTTGCAAGTTTAACGAATTTCTTGAGTTTTATGTAGTATAGCACACAATAAATCTTCGAAAAGACCAAATCATGACAGTTTAACGATCTTCGTTACTTTTATGTAGTATAGCACTCAAAAATCTTCCAAAATACCAATGTATGCAAGTTTAACTAACTTCGTGACTTTTATTTAGTATATTCTTCGAAAATCATCCAAAATACAAAACTTTGCAAGTTTGAGGAACTCTGTGACTTTTATGTAGTATATAGCACATGCAAATAATTAAAAAGACCAAATTTTGTAAGCTTAACGAACTTCGTGACTTTTATTTAGTATATCACACGAAAAACTTATAAAATACCGATGTATTCAAGTTTAACAAACTTTGGACTTTTATATAGTATAGCACACGAAAATCTTTCAAAACATAATATTTTGTAAGTTTAACGAACTTCGTGACTTTTATGGAGTATGGCACACAGAAATCTTCTAAAATACCAATATATGAAAGTTTAACAAACTTTGTGAATGTTATGTAGTATAGCACACAAAAATCATTCAAAATACCAAAGTTAGTAAGTTTAATGAACTTCATGACTTTTATGTAGTATAGCACACGACAATCTTCAAAAAGACCAAAGTTTCCAAGATTAACGAACTTCGTGACTTTTATGTAGTATAACACACGAAATTCTTCCAAAATACTAATGAATGCAAGTTTAATGAACTTCGTTATTTTTATGGAGCATAGCACACGAAAATCTTCCAAAATACCAAAGTTTGCAAGTTTAAGAAACTTCGTGACGTTAATGTAGTAGCACACGAAAATCTTCAAAAAGACCAAATTTTAGAAGTTTAACGAAATTCATGACTTTTATATAGTATAGCACACGAAAATCTTCAAAAATACAAATGTATGCAAGTTTAATGAACTTCGTCAAATTTATGTATTATAGCACACAAAATTATTCAAAAAGACAAAACTTTACCAATTTAACAAACTTCTTGATTTTTATGTAGTATAACACACGAAAATCTACCAAAATACCAATGTTTGCAAGCTTAACTAACCTCGTGACTTTTATGTAGTATATCACATAAAATTCATCCAAAAGACCAAACTTTGCAAATTTAACGAATTTCGTGACTTTTATTTACTATAGCACATGGAAATCTTCAAAAAGACCAAATTTTGGAAGTTTAACGAACTTTGTGACTTTTAAGTAGTATAGCACACAAAATTTTCCAAAAAGACCAAATTTTGAAAGTTTAACGAACTTCGTGACTTTTATGCAGTATAGCATACAGAAATCTTCCAAAATACAAGTGTATGCAAGTTTAGCAAACTTCGTGTATTTTATGTAGTATATGGCACACAAAAATATTCCAAAATACCTAAGTTTGCAAGTTTAACGAACTTCATAAATTTTATGTAGTATAGCACACGAAAATCTTCAAAATTACCAAATTTTGCAAGTTTAATGAATTTCGTGACTTTTATGTATTACAGCACACGAAAATCTTAAAAAGAGCAAATTTTGGAAGTTTAACGAACTTCGTGACTTTTATGGAGTATGGCACACAAAATCTTCTAAAATACGAACGTATGCAAGTTTAACAAACTTCGTGTAATTTATGTAGTTATAGCACACGAAAATCTTCCAAAATACCAAAGTTTGCAAGTTGAACGAAATTCGTGACTTTTATGAGCATAGCACATGAAAATCTTTAAAAAGAGCAAATTTTGAAAGTTTAACCAACTTCATGACTTTTATGTAGTATATAGCATACGAAAATTTTCAAAAAAACCAACTTTTGAAAGTTTAACGAACTTCGTGTATTTTTTGTAGTATAGCACACGAAAATATTCAAAATTACCAAATTTTGTTAGTTTAACGGACTCTGTGAATTTTATGTGGTATAGCTCACGAAAATCTTCAAAAAGACCAAAATTGTCAAGTTTAACGAACTTCTTGACTTTTATGTAGTATTGCACACGAAAATCTTCCAAAAAATCAATATATACTATCTTAATTAACCTTGTGACTTTTATGTATTATATAACACAAAAATAATCCAAAATACCAAACTTTGCAAGTTTAACGAATTTCTTGAGTTTTATGTAGTATAGCACACAATAAATCTTCGAAAAGACCAAATCATGACAGTTTAACGATCTTCGTTACTTTTATGTAGTATAGCACTCAAAAATCTTCCAAAATACCAATGTATGCAAGTTTAACTAACTTCGTGACTTTTATTTAGTATATTCTTCGAAAATCATCCAAAATACAAAACTTTGCAAGTTTGAGGAACTCTGTGACTTTTATGTAGTATATAGCACATGCAAATAATTAAAAAGACCAAATTTTGTAAGCTTAACGAACTTCGTGACTTTTATTTAGTATATCACACGAAAAACTTATAAAATACCGATGTATTCAAGTTTAACAAACTTTGGACTTTTATATAGTATAGCACACGAAAATCTTTCAAAACATAATATTTTGTAAGTTTAACGAACTTCGTGACTTTTATGGAGTATGGCACACAGAAATCTTCTAAAATACCAATATATGAAAGTTTAACAAACTTTGTGAATGTTATGTAGTATAGCACACAAAAATCATTCAAAATACCAAAGTTAGTAAGTTTAATGAACTTCATGACTTTTATGTAGTATAGCACACGACAATCTTCAAAAAGACCAAAGTTTCCAAGATTAACGAACTTCGTGACTTTTATGTAGTATAACACACGAAATTCTTCCAAAATACTAATGAATGCAAGTTTAATGAACTTCGTTATTTTTATGGAGCATAGCACACGAAAATCTTCCAAAATACCAAAGTTTGCAAGTTTAAGAAACTTCGTGACGTTAATGTAGTAGCACACGAAAATCTTCAAAAAGACCAAATTTTAGAAGTTTAACGAAATTCATGACTTTTATATAGTATAGCACACGAAAATCTTCAAAAATACAAATGTATGCAAGTTTAATGAACTTCGTCAAATTTATGTATTATAGCACACAAAATTATTCAAAAAGACAAAACTTTACCAATTTAACAAACTTCTTGATTTTTATGTAGTATAACACACGAAAATCTACCAAAATACCAATGTTTGCAAGCTTAACTAACCTCGTGACTTTTATGTAGTATATCACATAAAATTCAATCAAAAGACCAAACTTTGCAAATTTAACGAATTTCGTGACTTTTATTTATTATAGCACATGGAAATTTTCAAAAAGACCAAATTTTGGAAGTTTAACGAACTTTGTGACTTTTAAGTAGTATAGCACAGAGAATTTTCCAAAAAGACCAAATTTTGAAAGTTTAACGAACTTCGTGACTTTTATGCACTATAGCATACAGAAATCTTCCAAAATACAAGTGTATGCAAGTTTAGCAAACTTCGTGTATTTTATGTAGTATATGGCACACAAAAATATTCCAAAATACCTAAGTTTGCAAGTTTAACGAACTTCATAAATTTTATGTAGTATAGCACACGAAAATCTTCAAAATTACCAAATTTTGCAAGTTTAATGAATTTCGTGACTTTTATGTATTACAGCACACGAAAATCTTAAAAAGAGCAAATTTTCGAAGTTTAACGAACTTCGTGACTTTTATGGAGTATAGCACACAAAATCTTCTAAAATACGAACGTATGCAAGTTTAACAAACTTCGTGTAATTTATGTAGTTATAGCACACGAAAATCTTCCAAAATACCAAAGTTTGCAAGTTGAACGAAATTCGTGACTTTTATGAGCATAGCACATGAAAATCTTTAAAAAGAGCAAATTTTGAAAGTTTAACCAACTTCAAGACTTTTATGTAGTATATAGCATACGAAAATCTTCAAAAAAACCAACTTTTGAAAGTTTAACGAACTTCGTGTATTTTTTGTAGTATAGCACACGAAAATATTCAAAATTACCAAATTTTGTTAGTTTAACGGACTCTGTGAATTTTATGTGGTATAGCTCACGAAAATCTTCAAAAAGACCAAAATTGTCAAGTTTAACGAACTTCTTGACTTTTATGTAGTATTGCACACGAAAATCTTCCAAAAAATCAATGTATACTATCTTAATTAACCTTGTGAATTTTATGTATTATATAACACAAAAATCATCCAAAATACCAAACTTTGCAAGTTTAACAAATTTCTTGAGTTTTATGTAGTATAGCATACAATAAATCTTCGAAAAGACCAAATCATGACAGTTTAACGATCTTCGTTACTTTTATGTAGTATAGCACTCAAAAATCTTTTCAAAAATACTAATGTACGCAAGTTTAACTAACTTCGTGACTTTTATTTAGTATATCCCTCGAAAATCATCCAAAATACAAAACTTTGCAAGTTTGAGGAACTCTGTGACTTTTATGTAGTATATAGCACATGAAAATAATTAAAAAGACCAAATTTTGTAAGCTTAACGAACTTCGTGACTTTTATTTAGTATATCACACGAAAAACTTATAAAATACCGATGTGTTCAAGTTTAACAAACTTTGGACTTTTATATAGTATAGCACACGAAAATCTTTCAAAACATAATATTTTGTAAGTTTAACGAACTTCGTGACTTTTATGGAGTATGGCACACAGAAATCTTCTAAAATACCAATATATGAAAGTTTAACAAACTTTGTGAATGTTATGTAGTATAGCACACAAAAATCATTCAAAATGCCAAAGTTAGTAAGTTTAATGAACTTCATGACTTTTATGTAGTATAGCACACGACAATCTTCAAAAAGACCAAAGTTTCCAAGATTAACGAACTTCGTGACTTTTATGTAGTATAACACACGAAATTCTTCCAAAATACTAATGAATGCAAGTTTAATGAACTTCGTTATTTTTATGGAGCATAGCACACGAAAATCTTCCAAAATACCAAATTTTGCAAGTTTAAGAAACTTCGTGACGTTAATGTAGTAGCACACAAAAATCTTCAAAAAGACCAAATTTTAGAAGTTTAACGAAATTCATGACTTTTATATAGTATAGCACACGAAAATCTTCAAAAATACAAATGTATGCAAGTTTAATGAACTTCGTCAAATTTATGTATTATAGCACACAAAATTATTCAAAAAGACAAAATTTTACCAATTTAACAAACTTCTTGATTTTTATGTAGTATAACACACGAAAATCTACCAAAATACCAATGTTTGCAAGCTTAACTAACCTCGTGACTTTTATGTAGTATATCACATAAAATTCATCCAAAAGACCAAACTTTGCAAATTTAACGAATTTCGTGACTTTTATTTATTATAGCACATGGAAATCTTCAAAAAGACCAAATTTTGGAAGTTTAACGAACTTTGTGACTTTTAAGTAGTATAGCACACAGAATTTTCCAAAAAGACCAAATTTTGAAAGTTTAACGAACTTCGTGACTTTTATGCAGTATAGCATACAGAAATCTTCCAAAATACAAGTGTATGCAAGTTTAGCAAACTTCGTGTATTTTATGTAGTATATGGCACACAAAAATATTCCAAAATACCTAAGTTTGCAAGTTTAACGAACTTCATAAATTTTATGTAGTATAGCACACGAAAATCTTCAAAATTACCAAATTTTGCAAGTTTAATGAATTTCGTGACTTTTATGTATTACAGCACACGAAAATCTTAAAAAGAGCAAATTTTGGAAGTTTAACGAACTTCGTGACTTTTATGGAGTATAGCACACAAAATCTTCTAAAATACGAACGTATGCAAGTTTAACAAACTTCGTGTAATTTATGTAGTTATAGCACACGAAAATCTTCCAAAATACCAAAGTTTGCAAGTTGAACGAAATTCGTGACTTTTATGAGCATAGCACATGAAAATCTTTAAAAAGAGCAAATTTTGAAAGTTTAACCAACTTCAAGACTTTTATGTAGTATATAGCATACGAAAATCTTCAAAAAAACCAACTTTTGAAAGTTTAACGAACTTCGTGTATTTTTTGTAGTATAGCACACGAAAATAATCAAAATTACCAAATTTTGTTAGTTTAACGGACTCTGTGAATTTTATGTGGTATAGCTCACGAAAATCTTCAAAAAGACCAAAATTGTCAAGTTTACGAACTTCTTGACTTTTATGTAGTATTGCACACGAAAATCTTCCAAAAAATCAATGTATACTATCTTAATTAACCTTGTGAATTTTATGTATTATATAACACAAAAATCATCCAAAATACCAAACTTTGCAAGTTTAACGAATTTCTTGAGTTTTATGTAGTATAGCATACAATAAATCTTCGAAAAGACCAAATCATGACAGTTTAACGATCTTCGTTACTTTTATGTAGTATAGCACTCAAAAATCTTTTCAAAAATACTAATGTATGCAAGTTTAACTAACTTCGTGACTTTTATTTAGTATATCCCTCGAAAATCATCCAAAATACAAAACTTTGCAAGTTTGAGGAACTCTGTGACTTTTATGTAGTATATAGCACATGAAAATAATTAAAAAGACCAAATTTTGTAAGCTTAACGAACTTCGTGACTTTTATTTAGTATATCACACGAAAAACTTATAAAATACCGATGTGTTCAAGTTTAACAAACTTTGGACTTTTATATAGTATAGCACACGAAAATCTTTCAAAACATAATATTTTGTAAGTTTAACGAACTTCGTGACTTTTATGGAGTATGGCACACAGAAATCTTCTAAAATACCAATATATGAAAGTTTAACAAACTTTGTGAATGTTATGTAGTATAGCACACAAAAATCATTCAAAATACCAAAGTTAGTAAGTTTAATGAACTTCATGACTTTTATGTAGTATAGCACACGACAATCTTCAAAAAGACCAAAGTTTCCAAGATTAACGAACTTCGTGACTTTTATGTAGTATAACACACGAAATTCTTCCAAAATACTAATGAATGCAAGTTTAATGAACTTCGTTATTTTTATGGAGCATAGCACACGAAAATCTTCCAAAATACCAAAGTTTGCAAGTTTAAGAAACTTCGTGACGTTAATGTAGTAGCACACGAAAATCTTCAAAAAGACCAAATTTTAGAAGTTTAACGAAATTCATGACTTTTATATAGTATAGCACACGAAAATCTTCAAAAATACAAATGTATGCAAGTTTAATGAACTTCGTCAAATTTATGTATTATAGCACACAAAATTATTCAAAAAGACAAAATTTTACCAATTTAACAAACTTCTTGATTTTTATGTAGTATAACACACGAAAATCTACCAAAATACCAATGTTTGCAAGCTTAACTAACCTCGTGACTTTTATGTAGTATATCACATAAAATTCATCCAAAAGACCAATTTTTGCAAATTTAACGAATTTCGTGACTTTTATTTATTATAGCACATGGAAATCTTCAAAAAGACCAAATTTTGGAATTTTAACGAACTTTGTGACTTTTAAGTAGTATAGCACACAGAATTTTCCAAAAAGACCAAATTTTGAAAGTTTAACGAACTTCATGACTTTTATGCAGTATAGCATACAGAAATCTTCCAAAATACAAGTGTATGCAAGTTTAGCGAAGATCGTGTATTTTATGTAGTATATAGCACACAGAAATACTCCAAAACACCTAAGTTTGCAAGTTTAACGAACTTCATGAATTTTATGTAGTATAGCACACGAAAGTCTTCAAAATTAACTTCGTGACTTTTATGTATTACAGCACACGAAAATCTTAAAAAGAGCAAATTTTGGAAGTTTAACGAACTTCGTGACTTTTATGTAGTATAGCACACAAAAATCTTCAAAAATACGAACGTATGCAAGTTTAACAAACTTCGTGTAATTTATGTAGTTATAGCACACGAAAATCTTCCAAAATACCAAAGTTTGCAAGTTTAACAAAATTCGTGACTTTTATGAGCATAGCACACGAAAATCTTTAAAAAGAGCAAATTAACCAACTTCATGACTTTTATGTAGTATAGCATACGAAAATCTTCAAAAAAACCAAATTTTGAAAGTTTAACGAACTTCGTGTATTTTTTGTAGTATAGCACACGAAAATATTCAAAATTACCAAATTTTGTTAGTTTAAAGGACTCTTCGAATTTTATGTGGTATAGCTCACGAAAATCTTCAAAAAGACCAAAATTGTCAAGTTTAATGAACTTCTTGACTTTTATGTAGCATTGCACACGAAAATCTTCCAAAAAATCAATGTATACTATCTTAATTAACCTTGTGACTTTTATGTATTATATAACACAAAAATCATCCAAAATACCAAACTTTGCAAGTTTAACGAATTTCTTGAGTTTTATGTAGTATAGCACACAATATATCTTCGAAAAGACCAAATCATGACAGTTTAACGAACTTCGTGTACTTTTATTTAGTATGCAAGTTTAACTAACTTCGTGACTTTTATTTAGTATATCCCTCGAAAATCATCCAAAATACAAAACTTTGCAAGTTTGAGGAACTCTGTGACTTTTATGTAATAGCACATGAAAATAATTAAAAAGACCAAATTTTGTAAGCTTAACGAACTTCGTGACTTTTATTTAGTATATCACTTGAAAAACTTATAAAATACCGATGTGTTCAAGTTTAACAAACTTTGGACTTTTATTTAGTATAGCACACGAAAATCTTCCAAAACATAATATTTTGTAAGTTTAACGAACTTCGTGACTTTTATGGAGTATGGCACACAAAAATCTTTCAAAATACCAAAGTTAGTAAGTTTAATGAACTTCATGACTTTTATGTACTATAGCACAAGACAATCTTCAAAAAGACCAAAATTTCCAAGATTAACGAACTTCGTGACTTTTATGTAGTATAACACACGAAATTCTTCCAAAATACTAATGAATGCAAGTTTAGTGAACTTCGTTAATTTTATGTAGCATAGCACACGAAAATCTTCTAAAATACCAAAGTTTGCAAGTTTAACAAACTTCGTGACGTTAATGTAGTAGCACACGAAAATCTTCAAAAAGACCAAATTTTAGAAGTTTAACGAAATTCATGACTTTTATATAGTATAGCACACGAAAATCTTCAAAAATACAAATGTATGCAAGTTTAATTAACTTCGTAAATTTTATTTAGTATAGCACCCGAAAATCTTCCAAAATAGCAAAGTTTTCAAGTTTAATAAACTTTGTGACTTTTATGAAACACAGCACACAAAATTATTCAAAAAGACAAAATTTTACCAGTTTAACAAACTTCTTGATTTTTATGTAGTATAACACACGAAAATCTACCAAAATACCAATGTTTGCAAGCTTAACTAACCTCGTGACTTTTATGTAGTATATCACATAAAATTCATCCAAAAGACCAAACTTTGCAAATTTAACGAATTTTGTGACTTTTATTTATTATAGCAAATGGAAATCTTCAAAAAGACCAAATTTTGGAAGTTTAACGAACTTTGTGACTTTTAAGTAGTATAGCACACAGAATTTTCCAAAAAGACCAAATTTTGAAAGTTTAACGAATTTCGTGACTTTTATGGAGTATGGCACACAGAAATCTTCTAAAATACC
This sequence comes from Vicia villosa, assembly GCF_029867415.1. NCBI lineage: Eukaryota > Viridiplantae > Streptophyta > Magnoliopsida > Fabales > Fabaceae > Vicia > Vicia villosa. The sequence continues at coordinate 4,315,736 of NC_081184.1, read as the reverse complement.
AATATATGAAAGTTTAACAAACTTTGTGAATGTTATGTAGTATAGCACACAAAAATCATTCAAAATACTAAAGTTAGTAAGTTTAATGAACTTCATGACTTTTATGTAGTATAGCACTCGACAATCTTCAAAAAGACCAAAGTTTCCAAGATTAACGAACTTCGTGACTTTTATGTAGTATAACACACGAAATTCTTCCAAAATACTAATGAATGCAAGTTTAATGAACTTCGTTATTTTTATGGAGCATAGCACACGAAAATCTTCCAAAATACCAAAGTTTGCAAGTTTAAGAAACTTCGTGACGTTAATGTAGTAGCACACGAAAATCTTCAAAAAGACCAAATTTTAGAAGTTTAACGAAATTCATGACTTTTATATAGTATAGCACACGAAAATCTTCAAAAATACAAATGTATGCAAGTTTAATGAACTTCGTCAAATTTATGTATTATAGCACACAAAATTATTCAAAAAGACAAAATTTTACCAATTTAACAAACTTCTTGATTTTTATGTAGTATAACACACGAAAATCTACCAAAATACCAATGTTTGCAAGCTTAACTAACCTCGTGACTTTTATGTAGTATATCACATAAAATTCATCCAAAAGACCAATTTTTGCAAATTTAACGAATTTCGTGACTTTTATTTATTATAGCACATGGAAATCTTCAAAAAGACCAAATTTTGGAATTTTAACGAACTTTGTGACTTTTAAGTAGTATAGCACACAGAATTTTCCAAAAAGACCAAATTTTGAAAGTTTAACGAACTTCGTGACTTTTATGCAGTATAGCATACAGAAATCTTCCAAAATACAAGTGTATGCAAGTTTAGCGAAGATCGTGTATTTTATGTAGTATATAGCACACAGAAATACTCCAAAACACCTAAGTTTGCAAGTTTAACGAACTTCATGAATTTTATGTAGTATAGCACACGAAAGTCTTCAAAATTAACTTCGTGACTTTTATGTATTACAGCACACGAAAATCTTAAAAAGAGCAAATTTTGGAAGTTTAACGAACTTCGTGACTTTTATGTAGTATAGCACACAAAAATCTTCAAAAATACGAACGTATGCAAGTTTAACAAACTTCGCGTAATTTATGTAGTTATAGCACACGAAAATCTTCCAAAATACCAAAGTTTGCAAGTTTAACAAAATTCGTGACTTTTATGAGCATAGCACACGAAAATCTTTAAAAAGAGCAAATTAACCAACTTCATGACTTTTATGTAGTATAGCATACGAAAATCTTCAAAAAAACCAAATTTTGAAAGTTTAACGAACTTCGTGTATTTTTTGTAGTATAGCACACGAAAATATTCAAAATTATCAAATTTTGTTAGTTTAAAGGACTCTTCGAATTTTATGTGGTATAGCTCACGAAAATCTTCAAAAAGACCAAAATTGTCAAGTTTAATGAACTTCTTGACTTTTATGTAGCATTGCACACGAAAATCTTCCAAAAAATCAATGTATACTATCTTAATTAACCTTGTGACTTTTATGTATTATATAACACAAAAATCATCCAAAATACCAAACTTTGCAAGTTTAACGAATTTCTTGAGTTTTATGTAGTATAGCACACAATATATCTTCGAAAAGACCAAATCATGACAGTTTAACGATCTTCGTTACTTTTATTTATTATAGCACTCAAAAATCTTTCAAAATACCAATGTATGCAAGTTTAACTAACTTCGTGACTTTTATTTAGTATATCCCTCGAAAATCATCCAAAACACAAAACTTTGCAAGTTTGAGGAACTCTGTGACTTTTATGTAATATATAGCACATGAAAATAATTAAAAAGACCAAATTTTGTAAGCTTAACGAACTTTGTGACTTTTATTTAGTATATCACTTGAAAAACTTATAAAATACCGATGTGTTCAAGTTTAACAAACTTTGGACTTTTATTTAGTATAGCACACGAAAATCTTCCAAAACATAATATTTTGTAAGTTTAACGAACTTCGTGACTTTTATGGAGTATGGCACACAAAAATCTTTCAAAATACCAAAGTTAGTAAGTTTAATGAACTTCATGACTTTTATGTACTATAGCACAAGACAATCTTCAAAAAGACCAAAATTTCCAAGATTAACGAACTTCGTGACTTTTATGTAGTATAACACACGAAATTCTTCCAAAATACTAATGAATGCAAGTTTAGTGAACTTCGTTAATTTTATGTAGCATAGCACACGAAAATCTTCTAAAATACCAAAGTTTGCAAGTTTAACAAACTTCGTGACGTTAATGTAGTAGCACACGAAAATCTTCAAAAAGACCAAATTTTAGAAGTTTAACGAAATTCATGACTTTTATATAGTATAGCACACGAAAATCTTCAAAAATACAAATGTATGCAAGTTTAATTAACTTCGTAAATTTTATTTAGTATAGCACCCGAAAATCTTCCAAAATAGCAAAGTTTTCAAGTTTAATAAACTTTGTGACTTTTATGAAACACAGCACACAAAATTATTCAAAAAGACAAAATTTTACCAGTTTAACAAACTTCTTGATTTTTATGTAGTATAACACACAAAAATCTACCAAAATACCAATGTTTGCAAGCTTAACTAACCTCGTGACTTTTATGTAGTATATCACATAAAATTCATCCAAAAGACCAAACTTTGCAAATTTAACGAATTTTGTGACTTTTATTTATTATAGCAAATGGAAATCTTCAAAAAGACCAAATTTTGGAAGTTTAACGAACTTTGTGACTTTTAAGTAGTATAGCACACAGAATTTTCCAAAAAGACCAAATTTTGAAAGTTTAACGAATTTCGTGACTTTTATGGAGTATGGCACACAGAAATCTTCTAAAATACCAATATATGAAAGTTTAACAAACTTTGTGAATGTTATGTAGTATAGCACACAAAAATCATTCAAAATACCAAAGTTAGTAAGTTTAATAAACTTCATGACTTTTATGTAGTATAGCACACGACAATCTTCAAAAAGACCAAAGTTTCCAAGATTAACGAACTTCGTGACTTTTATGTAGTATAACACACGAAATTCTTCCAAAATACTAATGAATGCAAGTTTAATGAACTTCGTTATTTTTATGGAGCATAGCACACGAAAATCTTCCAAAATACCAAAGTTTGCAAGTTTAAGAAACTTCGTGACGTTAATGTAGTAGCACACGAAAATCTTCAAAAAGACCAAATTTTAGAAGTTTAACGAAATTCATGACTTTTATATAGTATAGCACACGAAAATCTTCAAAAATACAAATGTATGCAAGTTTAATGAACTTCGTCAAATTTATGTATTATAGCACACAAAATTATTCAAAAAGACAAAATTTTACCAATTTAACAAACTTCTTGATTTTTATGTAGTATAACACACGAAAATCTACCAAAATACCAATGTTTGCAAGCTTAACTAACCTCGTGACTTTTATGTAGTATATCACATAAAATTCATCCAAAAGACCAAACTTTGCAAATTTAACGAATTTTGTGACTTTTATTTATTATAGCAAATGGAAATCTTCAAAAAGACCAAATTTTGGAAGTTTAACGAACTTTGTGACTTTTAAGTAGTATAGCACACAGAATTTTCCAAAAAGACCAAGTTTTGAAAGTTTAACGAATTTCGTGACTTTTATGCAGTATAGCATACAGAAATCTTCCAAAATACAAGTGTATGCAAGTTTAGCGAAGATCGTGTATTTTATGTAGTATATAGCACACAGAAATACTCCAAAACACCTAAGTTGGCAAGTTTAACGAACTTCGTGAATTTTATGTAGTATAGCACACGAAAATCTTCAAAATTACCAAATTTTGCAAGTTTAATGAATTTCGTGACTTTTATGTATTACAGCACACGAAAATCTTAAAAAGAGCAAATTTTGGAAGTTTAACGAACTTCGTGACTTTTATGTAGTATAGCACACAAAAATCTTCTAAGATACGAACGTATGCAAGTTTAACAAACTTCGTGTAATTTATGTAGTTATAGCACACAAAAATCATCCAAAATACCAAAGTTTGTAAGTTTAACAAAGTTCGTGACTTTTATGAGCATAGCACATAAAAATCTTTAAAAAGAGCAAATTTTGGAAGTTTAACCAACTTTCTGACTTTTATGTAGTATAGCATACGAAAATCTTCAAAAAAACCAAATTTTGAAAGTTTAACGAACTTCGTGTATTTTTTGTAGTATAGCACACGAAAATATTCAAAATTACCAAATTTTGTTAGTTTAACGGACTTTGTGAATTTTATGTGGTATAGCTCACCAAAATCTTCAAAAAGACCAAAATTGTCAAGTTTAACGAACTTCTTGACTTTTATGTAGTATTGCACACGAAAATCTTCCAAAAAATCAATGTATACTATCTTAATTAACCTTGTGAATTTTATGTATTATATAACACAAAAATCATCCAAAATACCAAACTTTGCAAGTTTAACAAATTTCTTGAGTTTTATGTAGTATAGCATACAATAAATCTTCGAAAAGACCAAATCATGACAGTTTAACGATCTTCGTTACTTTTATGTAGTATAGCACTCAAAAATCTTTTCAAAAATACTAATGTATGCAAGTTTAACTAACTTCGTGACTATTATTTAGTATATCCCTCGAAAATCATCCAAAATACAAAACTTTGCAAGTTTGAGGAACTCTGTGACTTTTATGTAGTATATAGCACATGAAAATAATTAAAAGACCAAATTTTGTAAGCTTAACGAACTTCGTGACTTTTATTTAGTATATCACTTGAAAAACTTATAAAATACCGATGTGTTCAAGTTTAACAAACTTTGGACTTTTATAGAGTATAGCACACGAAAATCTTCCAAAACATAATATTTTGTAAGTTTAACGAACTTCCTGACTTTTATGGAGTATGGCACACAGAAATCTTCCAAAATACCAATATATGAAAGTTTAACAAACTTTGTGAATGTTATGTAGTATAGCACACAAAAATCTTTCAAAATACCAAAGTTAGTAAGTTTAATGAACTTCATGACTTTTATGTAGTATAGCACACGACAATCTTCAAAAAGACCAAAATTTCCAAGATTAACGAACTTCGTGACTTTTATGTAGTATAACACACGAAATTCTTCCAAAATACTAATGAATGCAAGTTTAATGAACTTCGTTAATTTTATGTAGCATAGCACACGAAAATCTTCCAAAATACCAAAGTTTGCAAGTTTAACAAACTTCGTGACGTTAATGTAGTAGCACACGAAAATCTTCAAAAAAGCCAAATTTTAGAAGTTTAACGAAATTCATGACTTTTATATAGTATAGCACACGAAAATCTTCAAAAATACAAATGTATGCAAGTTTAATGAACTTCATCAATTTTATTTAGTATAGCACACGAAAATCTTCCAAAATAGCAAAGCTTTCAAGTTTAATAAACTTTGTGACTTTTATGAAACACAGCACACAAAATTATTCAAAAAGACAAAATTTTACCAGTTTAACAAACTTCTTGATTTTTATGTAGTATAACACACGAAAATCTACCAAAATACCAATGTTTGCAAGCTTAACTAACCTCGTGACTTTTATGTAGTATATCACAAAAAATTCATCCAAAAGACCAAACTTTGCAAATTTAACGAATTTCGTGACTTTTATTTTTTATAGCACATGGAAATCTTCAAAAAGACCAAATTTTGGAAGTTTAACGAACTTTGTGACTTTTAAGTAGTATAGCACACAGAATTTTCCAAAAAGACCAAATTTTGAAAGTTTAACGAACTTCGTGACTTTTATGCACTATAGCATACAGAAATCTTCCAAAATACAAGTGTATGCAAGTTTAGCGAAGTTCGAGTATTTTATGTAGTATGTAGCACACAGAAATATTCCAAAACACCTAAGTTTGCAAGTTTAACGAACGTCGTGAATTTTATGTAGTATAGCACACGAAAATCTTCAAAATTACCAAATTTTGCAAGTTTAATGAATTTTGTGACTTTATGTATTACAGCACACGAAAATCTTAAAAAGAGCAAATTTTTGAAGTTTAACGAACTTCGTGACTTTTATGTAGTATAGCACACAAAAATCTTCTAAAATACGAACGTATGCCAGTTTAACAAACTTCGTGTAATTTATGTAGTTATAGCACACGAAAATCTTCCAAAATACCAAAGTTTGTATGTTTAACAAAATTCGTGACTTTTATGAGCATAGCACATAAATATCTTTAAAAAGAGCAAATTTTGGAAGTTTAACCAACTTCCTGACTTTTATGTAGTTTAGCATACGAAAATCTTCAAAAAAACCAAACTTTGAAAGTTTAACGAACTTCGTGTATTTTTTGTAGTATAGCACACGAAAATATTTAAAATTACCAAATTTTGTTATTTTAAGGGACTTTGCGAATTTTATGTGGTATAGCTCACGAAAATCTTCAAAAAGACCAAAATTGTCAAGTTTAACGAACTTCTTGACTTTAATGTAGTATTGCACACGAAAATCTTCCAAAAAATCAATGTATACTATCTTAATTAACCTTGTGACTTTTATGTATAATATAACACAAAAATCATCCAAAATACCAAACTTTGCAAGTTTAACTAATTTCTTGAGTTTTATGTAGTATAGCACACAATAAATCTTCGAAAAGACCAAATCATGACAGTTTAACGATCTTCGTTACTTTTATGTAGTATAGCACTCAAAAATCTTTCAAAATACCAATGTATGCAAGTTTAACTAACTTCGTGACTTTTATTTTGTATATCCCTCGAAAATCATCCAAAATACAAAACATTGCAAGTTTGAGGAACTCTGTGACTTTTATGTAGTATATAGCACATGAAAATAATTAAAAAGACCAAATTTTTTAAGCTTAACGAACTTCTTGACTTTTATTTAGTATATCACTTGAAAAACTTATAAAATACCGATGTGTTCAAGTTTAACAAACTTTGGACTTTTATATAGTATAGCACACGAAAATCTTCCAAAACATAATATTTTGTAAGTTTAACGAACTTCCTGACTTTTATGGAGTATGGCACATAGAAATCTTCCAAAATACCAATATATGAAAGTTTAACAAACTTTGTGAATGTTATGTAGTATAGCACACAAAAATCTTTCAAAATACCAAAGTTAGTAAGTTTAATGAACTTCATGACTTTTATGTAGTATAGCACACGACAATCTTCAAAAAGACCAAAATTTCCAAGATTAACGAACTTCGTGACTTTTATGTAGTATAACACACGAAATTCTTCCAAAATACTAATGAATGCAAGTTTAATGAACTTCGTTAATTTTATGTAGCATAGCACACGAAAATCTTCCAAAATACCAAAGTTTGCAAGTTTAACAAACTTCGTGACGTTAATGTAGTAGCACACGAAAATCTTCAAAAAAGCCAAATTTTAGAAGTTTAACGAAATTCATGACTTTTATATAGTATAGCACACGAAAATCTTCAAAAATACAAATGTATGCAAGTTTAATTAACTTCGTAAATTTTATTTAGTATAGCACCCGAAAATCTTCCAAAATAGCAAAGTTTTCAAGTTTAATAAACTTTGTGACTTTTATGAAACACAGCACACAAAATTATTCAAAAAGACAAAATTTTACCAGTTTAACAAACTTCTTGATTTTTATGTAGTATAACACACAAAAATCTACCAAAATACCAATGTTTGCAAGCTTAACTAACCTCGTGACTTTTATGTAGTATATCACATAAAATTCATCCAAAAGACCAAACTTTGCAAATTTAACGAATTTTGTGACTTTTATTTATTATAGCAAATGGAAATCTTCAAAAAGACCAAATTTTGGAAGTTTAACGAACTTTGTGACTTTTAAGTAGTATAGCACACAGAATTTTCCAAAAAGACCAAATTTTGAAAGTTTAACGAATTTCGTGACTTTTATGGAGTATGGCACACAGAAATCTTCTAAAATACCAATATATGAAAGTTTAACAAACTTTGTGAATGTTATGTAGTATAGCACACAAAAATCATTCAAAATACCAAAGTTAGTAAGTTTAATAAACTTCATGACTTTTATGTAGTATAGCACACGACAATCTTCAAAAAGACCAAAGTTTCCAAGATTAACGAACTTCGTGACTTTTATGTAGTATAACACACGAAATTCTTCCAAAATACTAATGAATGCAAGTTTAATGAACTTCGTTATTTTTATGGAGCATAGCACACGAAAATCTTCCAAAATACCAAAGTTTGCAAGTTTAAGAAACTTCGTGACGTTAATGTAGTAGCACACGAAAATCTTCAAAAAGACCAAATTTTAGAAGTTTAACGAAATTCATGACTTTTATATAGTATAGCACACGAAAATCTTCAAAAATACAAATGTATGCAAGTTTAATGAACTTCGTCAAATTAATGTATTATAGCACACAAAATTATTCAAAAAGACAAAATTTTACCAATTTAACAAACTTCTTGATTTTTATGTAGTATAACACACGAAAATCTACCAAAATACCAATGTTTGCAAGCTTAACTAACCTCGTGACTTTTATGTAGTATATCACATAAAATTCATCCAAAAGACCAAACTTTGCAAATTTAACGAATTTTGTGACTTTTATTTATTATAGCAAATGGAAATCTTCAAAAAGACCAAATTTTGGAAGTTTAACGAACTTTGTGACTTTTAAGTAGTATAGCACACAGAATTTTCCAAAAAGACCAAGTTTTGAAAGTTTAACGAATTTCGTGACTTTTATGCAGTATAGCATACAGAAATCTTCCAAAATACAAGTGTATGCAAGTTTAGCGAAGATCGTGTATTTTATGTAGTATATAGCACACAGAAATACTCCAAAACACCTAAGTTGGCAAGTTTAACGAACTTCGTGAATTTTATGTAGTATAGCACACGAAAATCTTCAAAATTACCAAATTTTGCAAGTTTAATGAATTTCGTGACTTTTATGTATTACAGCACACGAAAATCTTAAAAAGAGCAAATTTTGGAAGTTTAACGAACTTCGTGACTTTTATGTAGTATAGCACACAAAAATCTTCTAAGATACGAACGTATGCAAGTTTAACAAACTTCGTGTAATTTATGTAGTTATAGCACACAAAAATCATCCAAAATACCAAAGTTTGTAAGTTTAACAAAGTTCGTGACTTTTATGAGCATAGCACATAAAAATCTTTAAAAAGAGCAAATTTTGGAAGTTTAACCAACTTTCTGACTTTTATGTAGTATAGCATACGAAAATCTTCAAAAAAACCAAATTTTGAAAGTTTAACGAACTTCGTGTATTTTTTGTAGTATAGCACACGAAAATATTCAAAATTACCAAATTTTGTTAGTTTAACGGACTTTGTGAATTTTATGTGGTATAGCTCACCAAAATCTTCAAAAAGACCAAAATTGTCAAGTTTAACGAACTTCTTGACTTTTATGTAGTATTGCACACGAAAATCTTCCAAAAAATCAATGTATACTATCTTAATTAACCTTGTGAATTTTATGTATTATATAACACAAAAATCATCCAAAATACCAAACTTTGCAAGTTTAACAAATTTCTTGAGTTTTATGTAGTATAGCATACAATAAATCTTCGAAAAGACCAAATCATGACAGTTTAACGATCTTCGTTACTTTTATGTAGTATAGCACTCAAAAATCTTTTCAAAAATACTAATGTATGCAAGTTTAACTAACTTCGTGACTATTATTTAGTATATCCCTCGAAAATCATCCAAAATACAAAACTTTGCAAGTTTGAGGAACTCTGTGACTTTTATGTAGTATATAGCACATGAAAATAATTAAAAGACCAAATTTTGTAAGCTTAACGAACTTCGTGACTTTTATTTAGTATATCACTTGAAAAACTTATAAAATACCGATGTGTTCAAGTTTAACAAACTTTGGACTTTTATAGAGTATAGCACACGAAAATCTTCCAAAACATAATATTTTGTAAGTTTAACGAACTTCCTGACTTTTATGGAGTATGGCACACAGAAATCTTCCAAAATACCAATATATGAAAGTTTAACAAACTTTGTGAATGTTATGTAGTATAGCACACAAAAATCTTTCAAAATACCAAAGTTAGTAAGTTTAATGAACTTCATGACTTTTATGTAGTATAGCACACGACAATCTTCAAAAAGACCAAAATTTCCAAGATTAACGAACTTCGTGACTTTTATGTAGTATAACACACGAAATTCTTCCAAAATACTAATGAATGCAAGTTTAATGAACTTCGTTAATTTTATGTAGCATAGCACACGAAAATCTTCCAAAATACCAAAGTTTGCAAGTTTAACAAACTTCGTGACGTTAATGTAGTAGCACACGAAAATCTTCAAAAAAGCCAAATTTTAGAAGTTTAACGAAATTCTTGACTTTTATATAGTATAGCACACGAAAATCTTCAAAAATACAAATGTATGCAAGTTTAATGAACTTCATCAATTTTATTTAGTATAGCACACGAAAATCTTCCAAAATAGCAAAGCTTTCAAGTTTAATAAACTTTGTGACTTTTATGAAACACAGCACACAAAATTATTCAAAAAGACAAAATTTTACCAGTTTAACAAACTTCTTGATTTTTATGTAGTATAACACACGAAAATCTACCAAAATACCAATGTTTGCAAGCTTAACTAACCTCGTGACTTTTATGTAGTATATCACAAAAAATTCATCCAAAAGACCAAACTTTGCAAATTTAACGAATTTCGTGACTTTTATTTTTTATAGCACATGGAAATCTTCAAAAAGACCAAATTTTGGAAGTTTAACGAACTTTGTGACTTTTAAGTAGTATAGCACACAGAATTTTCCAAAAAGACCAAATTTTGAAAGTTTAACGAACTTCGTGACTTTTATGCACTATAGCATACAGAAATCTTCCAAAATACAAGTGTATGCAAGTTTAGCGAAGTTCGAGTATTTTATGTAGTATGTAGCACACAGAAATATTCCAAAACACCTAAGTTTGCAAGTTTAACGAACGTCGTGAATTTTATGTAGTATAGCACACGAAAATCTTCAAAATTACCAAATTTTGCAAGTTTAATGAATTTTGTGACTTTATGTATTACAGCACACGAAAATCTTAAAAAGAGCAAATTTTTGAAGTTTAACGAACTTCGTGACTTTTATGTAGTATAGCACACAAAAATCTTCTAAAATACGAACGTATGCCAGTTTAACAAACTTCGTGTAATTTATGTAGTTATAGCACACGAAAATCTTCCAAAATACCAAAGTTTGTATGTTTAACAAAATTCGTGACTTTTATGAGCATAGCACATAAAAATCTTTAAAAAGAGCAAATTTTGGAAGTTTAACCAACTTCCTGACTTTTATGTAGTTTAGCATACGAAAATCTTCAAAAAAAACCAAACTTTGAAAGTTTAACGAACTTCGTGTATTTTTTGTAGTATAGCACACGAAAAATATTTAAAATTACCAAATTTTGTTATTTTAAGGGACTTTGCGAATTTTATGTGGTATAGCTCACGAAAATCTTCAAAAAGACCAAAATTGTCAAGTTTAACGAACTTCTTGACTTTAATGTAGTATTGCACACGAAAATCTTCCAAAAAATCAATGTATACTATCTTAATTAACCTTGTGACTTTTATGTATAATATAACACAAAAATCATCCAAAATACCAAACTTTGCAAGTTTAACTAATTTCTTGAGTTTTATGTAGTATAGCACACAATAAATCTTCGAAAAGACCAAATCATGACAGTTTAACGATCTTCGTTACTTTTATGTAGTATAGCACTCAAAAATCTTTCAAAATACCAATGTATGCAAGTTTAACTAACTTCGTGACTTTTATTTTGTATATCCCTCGAAAATCATCCAAAATACAAAACATTGCAAGTTTGAGGAACTCTGTGACTTTTATGTAGTATATAGCACATGAAAATAATTAAAAAGACCAAATTTTTTAAGCTTAACGAACTTCTTGACTTTTATTTAGTATATCACTTGAAAAACTTATAAAATACCGATGTGTTCAAGTTTAACAAACTTTGGACTTTTATATAGTATAGCACACGAAAATCTTCCAAAACATAATATTTTGTAAGTTTAACGAACTTCGTGACTTTTATGGAGTATGGCACACAAAAATCTTCCAAAATACCAATATATGAAAGTTTAACAAACTTTGTGAATGTTATGTAGTATAGCACACAAAAATCTTTCAAAATACCAAAGTTAGTAAGTTTAATGAACTTCATGACTTTTATGTAGTATAGCACACGACAATCTTCAAAAAGACCAAAATTTCCAAGATTAAGGAACTTCGTGACTTTTATGTAGTATAACACACGAAATTCTTCCAAAATACCAATGAATGCAAGTTTAATGAACTTCGTTAATTTTATGTAGCATAGCACACGAAAATCTTCCAAAATACCAAAGTTTGCAAGTTTAAGAAGCTTCGTGACGTTAATGTAGTAGCACACGAAAATCATCAAAAAGGCCAAATTTTAGAAGTTTAACGAAATTCATGACTTTTATATAGTATAGCACACGAAAATCTTCAAAAATACAAATGTATGCAAGTTTAATGAACTTCGTCAATTTTATTTAGTATAGCATACGAAAATCTTCCAAAATAGCAAAGTTTTCAAGTTTAATAAACTTTGTGACTTTTATGAAACACAGCACACAAAATTATTCAAAAAGACAAAATTTTACCAGTTTAACAAACTTCTTGATTTTTATGTAGTATTACACACGAAAATCTACCACAATACCAATGTTTGCAAGCTTAACTAACCTCGTGACTTTTATGTAGTATATCACAAAAAATTCATCCAAAAGACCAAACTTTGCAAATTTAACGACTTTCGTGACTTTTATTTTTTATAGCACATGGAAATCTTCAAAAAGACCAAATTTTGGAAGTTTAACGAACTTTGTGACTTTTAAGTAGTATATCACACAGAATTTTCCAAAAAGACCAAATTTTGAAAGTTTAACGAACTTCGTGACTTTTATGCACTGTAGCATACAGAAATCTTCCAAAATACAAGTGTATGCAAGTTTAGTGAAGTTCGTGTATTTTATGTAGTATATAGCACACAGAAATATTCCAAAACACCTAAGTTTGCAAGTTTAACGAACTTTGTGAATTTTATGTAGTATAGCACACGAAAATCTTCAAAATTACCAAATTTTGCAAGTTTAATGAATTTCGTGACTTTTATGTATTACAGCACACGAAAATCTTAAAAAGAGCAAATTTTGGAAGTTTAACGAACTTCGTGACTTTTATGTAGTATAGCACACAAAAATCTTCTAAAATACGAACGTATGCAAGTTTAACAAACTTCGTGTAATTTATGTAGTTATAGCACACAAAAATCTTCCAAAATACCAAAGTTTGTAAGTTTAACAAAATTCGTGACTTTTATGAGCATAGCACATAAAAATCTTTAAAAAGAGCAAATTTTGGAAGTTTAACCAACTTCCTGACTTTTATGTAGTATAGCATACGAAAATCTTCAAAAAAAACCAAATTTTGAAAGTTTAACGAACTTCGTGTATTTTTTGTAGTATAGCACACGAAAATATTCAAAATTACCAAATTTTGTTAGTTTAACGGACTCTGTGAATTTTATGTGGTATAGCTCACAAATATCTTCAAAAAGACCAAAATTGTCAAGTTTAACGAACTTCTTGACTTTTATGTAGTATTGCACACGAAAATCTTCCAAAAAATCAATGTATACTATCTTAATTAACCTTGTGACTTTTATGTATTATATAACACAAAAATCATCCAAAATACCAAACTTTGCAAGTTTAACGAATTTCTTGAGTTTTATGTAGTAAAGCACACAATAAATCTTCGAGAAGACCAAATCATAACAGTTTAACGATCTTCGTTACTTTTATGTAGTATAGCACTCAAAAATCTTTCAAAATACCAATGTATGCAAGTTTAACTAACTTTGTGAATTTTATTTAGTATATCCCACGAAAATCATCCAAAATACAAAAGTTTGCAAGTTTTAGGAACTCTGTGACTTTTATGTAGTATATAGCACATAAAAATAATTAAAAAGACCAAATTTTGTAAGCTTAACGAACTTCTTGACTTTTATTTAGTATATCACTTGAAAAACTTATAAAATACCGATGTGTTCAAGTTTAACAAACTTTGGACTTTTATATAGTATTATGCACACGAAAATCTTCCAAAACATAATATTTTGTAAGTTTAACGAACTTCGTGACTTTTATGGAGTATGGCACACAGAAATCTTCCAAAATACCAATATATGAAAGTTTAACAAACTTTGTGAATTTTATGTAGTATAGCACACAAAAATCTTTCAAAATACCAAAGTTAGTAAGTTTAATGAACTTCATGACTTTTATGTAGTATAGCACACGACAATCTTCAAAAAGACCAAAATTTCCAAGATTAACGATCTACGTGACTTTTATGTAGTATAACACACGAAATTCTTCCAAAATACTAATGAATGCAAGTTTAATGAACTTCGTTAATTTTATGTAGCATAGCACACGAAAATCTTGCAAAATACCAAAGTTTGCAAGTTTAACAAACTTCGTGACATTAATGTAGTAGCACACGAAAATCTTCAAAAAGGCCAAATTTTAGAAGTTTAACGAAATTCATGACTTTTATATAGTATAGCACACGAAAATCTTCAAAAATACAAATGTATGCAAGTTTAATGAACTTCGTCAATTTTATGTAGTATAGCACACGAAAATCTTCCAAAATAGCAAAGTTTTCAAGTTTAATATACTTTGTGACTTTTATGAAACACAGCACACAAAATTATTCAAAAAGACAAAATTTTACCAGTTTAACAAACTTCTTGATTTTTATATAGTATAACACACGAAAATCTACCAAAATACCAATGTTTGCAAGCTTAACTAACCTCGTTACTTTTATGTAGAATATCACAAAAAATTCATCCAAAATACCAAACTTTGCAAATTTAACGAATTTCGTGATTTTTATTTATTATAGCACATGGAAATCTTCAAAAAGACCAAATTTTGGAAGTTTAACGAACTTTGTGACTTTTAAGTAGTATAGCACACAGAATTTTCCAAAAAGACCAAATTTTGAAAGTTTAACGAACTTCGTGACTTTTATGCACTAGCATACAGAAATCTTCCAAAATACAAGTGTATGCAAGCTTAGCGATGTTCGTGTATTTTATGTAGTATATAGCACACAGAAATATTCCAAAACACCTAAGTTTGCAAGTTTAACGAACTTTGTGAATTTTATGTAGTATAGCACACAAAAATCTTCAAAATTACCAAATTTTGCAAGTTTAATGAATTTCGTGACTTTTATGTATTACAGCACACGAAAATCTTAAAAAGAGCAAATTTTGGAAGTTTAACGAACTTCGTGACTTTTATGTAGTATAGCACACAAAAATCTTCTAAAATACGAACGTATGCAAGTTTAACAAGCTTCGTGTAATTTATGTAGTTATAGCATACGAAAATCTTCCAAAATACCAAAGTTTGTAAGTTTAACAAAATTCGTGACTTTTATGAGCATAGCACATAAAAATCTTTAAAAAGAGCAAATTTTGGAAGTTTAACCAACTTCCTGACTTTTATGTAGTATAGCATATGAAAATCTTCATAAAAAACCAAATTTTGAAAGTTTAACGAACTTCGTGACTTTTATGCAGTATAGCACACAAATATCTTCTAAAATACAAATGTATGCAAGTTTAACGAACATCGTGTATTTTATGCAGCATAGCACACAAAAATAATCCAAATTATCAAATTTTGTTAGTTTAACGAACTTGGTGAATTTTATGTGGTATATAGCACACGAAAATCTTCAAAAAGACCAAAATTTCAAGTTTAACGAACTTCTTGACTTTTATGTAGTATTACACACGAAAATCTTCCAAATTATCAATGTATATTATCTTTAACTAACCTCGTGACTTTTATGTAGTATATCACACAAGAATCATCCAAAATACCAAACTTTGCAAGTTTAACAAATTTCTTGACTTTTATGTAGTATAGCACACAATAAATCTTCAAAAAGACCAACTCTTGCCAGTTTAACGATCTTCGTTACTTTTATGTAGTATATCACTCAAAAATCTTCCAAAATACCAATGTATGCAAGCTTAACTAACTTCTTGACTTTTATGTAGTATATCCCTCGAAAATAATCCAAAATACAAAATTTTGCAAGTTTGAGGAACTCTGTGACTTTTATGTAGTATATAGCACCTGAAAATCATTAAAAAGACCAAATTTTGTAAGCGTAAGAACTTCGTGACTTTTATTTAGTATATCACATGAAAAACTTCTAAAATACCAATGTGTTCAAGTTTAACAAACTTCGTGACTTTTATATAGTATAGCACACGAAAATCTTTCAAAATACAAAACTTTGCAAGTTTAACGACCTTCGTGATTTTTATGCAGTATAGCACCCAAAAATCTTCCAAAAGACTTCGGAGATGCATCTCGAAATTAGAGATATTTTAGGGTTTTCAGCAGGAGTTCTCCCTCGGGGGATCTAGAAAGAATATTGTCTTTTTTTTTATTGTTGTTGCCTCTTTGACACTTAAAAAATTTGTACTTTATTTTCGAGGGAGTTCAGATTATCTATTTATATATTATTTGGACTTAAAAAATTTGTTGCCTCCCCCAGGAGTTCAGATTATCTATTTATATATTATTTGGACTTTACAAAAAAATTTATAGAATAAAAATCTTCCAAAATATAATATTTTGCAAGTTTAACGAACTTCGTGACTTTATTGAGTATAGCACACAGAAATCTTCCAAAATACCATTATATGCAAGTTAAACAAACTTTGTGAATGTTATGTAGTATATCACACAAAAATCTTCCAAAATACCAATGTTTGTAAGTTTAATGAACTTCGTGACTTTCGTGTAGTATAGCACACGACAATCTTCAAAAAGACCAAAATTTCCAAGTTTAAAGAACTTCGTGACTTTTATGTAGTATAGCACACGAAATTCTTCCGAAATACTAATGAATGCAAGTTTAATGAACTTCGTTAATTTTATGTTGCATAGCACACAAAAATCTTCAGAAATACCAAAGTTTGCAAGTCTAACAAACTTCGTGACGTTAATTTAGTATAGCACACGAAAATCTTCGAAAAGACCAAATTTTAGAAGTTTAACGAAAATCATGATTTTTATATAGTATAGCACACGAAAATCTTCAAAAATACAAATGTATGCAAGTCTAGTGAACTTCGTCAATTTTATGTAGTATAGCACACAAAAATCATCCAAAATACCAAAGTTTTCAAGTTTAATAAACTTTGTGATCTTATGTAACATAGCACACAAAACATTTCAAAAAGACCAAATTTTACCAGTTTAACAAACTTCTTGATTTTTATGTAGTATAACACATGAAAATCTACCAAAATACCAATGTTTGCAAGCTTAACTAACCTCGTGACTTTTATGTAGTATATCACATAAAATTCATCCAAAAGACCAAACATTGCAAATTTAACGAATTTCGTGACTTTTATTTAGTATAGCACATGGAAATCTTCCAAAAGACCAAATTTATGAAGTTTAACGAACTTCGTGACTTTTAAGTAGTATAGCACACAGAATTCTCCAAAAAGACCAAATTTTGAAAGTTTAACGAACTTCGTGACTTTTATATAGCATACAAAAATCTTCCAAGATACAAGTGTATGCAAGTTTAGCGTACTTCGTGTATTTTATGTAGTATATGGCACACAGAAATATTCCAAAATACCTAAGTTTGGAAGTTTAACGAACTTCATGAATTTTATGTAGTATAGCACACGAAAATCTTTAAAAAGACCATATTTTGCAAGTTTAATGTATTTCTTAAGTTTTATGTATTATAGCACACGGAAATCTTAAAAAGACCAAATTTTGGAAGTTTAACGAACTTCGTGACTTTTATGTAGTATAGCACACAAAAATCTTCTAAAATACGAACGTATGCAAGTTTAATAAACTTCGTGTAATTTATGTAGTTATAGCACACGAAAATTCTTCCAAAATACCAAAGTATGCAAATTTAACGAAAATCGTGACTTTTATCTGCATAGCACATGAAAATCTTTAAAAAGAGCACATTTTGGAAGTTTAACCAACTTCGTGACTTTTATGTAGTATAGCATACGAAAATCTTAAAAAAAAACCAAATTTTGAAAGTTTAACGAATTTCTTGACTTTTATGCAGTATAACACACAAATATCTTCCAAAATACAAATGTATGCAAGTTTAACGAATTTTGTCTATTTTATGTAGCATATCACTCATAAATATTCCAAATTATCAAATTTTGTTAGTTTAACGAACTTGGTGAATTTTATGTGGTATAATAGCACACGAAAATCTTCAAAAAGACCAAAATTTTCAAGTTTAACGAACTTCTTTACCTTTATGTAGTATTGCACACGAAAATCTTCCAAAATACTAATGTATATTATCTTAACTAACCTCGTGACTTTTATGTAGTATATCACACAAAGATCATCCAAAATATCAAATTTTGCAATTTTAACGAATTTCTTGACTTTTATGTAGTATAGAACACAATAAATCTTCAAAAAGACCTAATCTTGCTAGTTTAACGATCTTCGTTACTTTTATGTAGTATAGCACTCAAAAATCTTTCAAAATACCAATGTATGCAAGCTTAACTAACTTCGTGACTTTTATGTATTATATCCCTCGAAAATAATCCAAAATATAAAACTTTGCAAGTGTGAGGAACTCTGTGACTTTTATGTAGTATATGGCACACGAAAATCATTAAAAAGACCAAATTTTGTAAGCTTAACGAACTTCGTGACTTTTATTTAGTATATCAGATGAAAAACTTATAAAATACAATGTGTTCAAGTTCAACAAACTTTGTGACTTTTATATAGTATATCACATAAAAATCTTCCAAAATATAATATTTTGCAAGTCTAACGAACTTCGTGACTTTATCGAGTATAGCACACAGAAATCTTCCAAAATACCATGACATGCAAGTTTAACAAACTTTGTGAATGTTATGTAGTATATCACACAAAAATCTTCCAAAATACCAAAGTTTGTAAGTTTAATGAACTTCGTGACTTTTATGTAGTATAGCACACGACAATCTTCAAAAAGACCAAAATTTCCAAGTTTAAAGAACTTCGTGACTTTTATGTAGTATAGCACACGAAATTCTTCCAAAATACTAATGAATGCAAGTTTAATGAACTTCGTTAATTTTATGTAGCATAGCACACAAAAATCTTCAGAAATACCAAAGTTTGCAAGTTTAACAAACTTCGTGACGTTAATTTAGTATAGCACACGAGAATCTTCAAAAAGACCAAACTTTAGATGTTTAACGAAATTCATGATTTTTATATAGTATAGCACACGAAAATCTTCAAAAATACAAACGTATGCAAGTCTAATGAACTTCGTCAATTTTATGTAGTAAAGCACACAAAAATCATCCAAAATACCAAAGTTTTCAAGTTTAATAAACTTTGTGACTTTTATGTAACACAGCACACAAAATTATTCAAAAAGACAAAATTTTACCAATTTAACAAACTTCTTGATTTTTATGTAGTATAACACACGAAAATCTACCAAAATACCAATGTTTGCAAGCTTAACTAACCTCGTGACTTTTATGTAGTATATCACATAAAATTCATCCAAAAGACCAAACTTTGCAAATTTAACGAATTTCATGACTTTTATTTACTATAGCACATGGAAATCTTCAAAAAGACCAAATTTTGGAAGTTTAACGAACTTTGTGACTTTTAAGTAGTATAGCACACAGAATTTTCCAAAAAGACCAAATTTTGAAAGTTTAACGAACTTCGTGACTTTTATGCAGTATAGCATACAGAAATCTTCCAAAATACAAGTGTATGCAAGTTTAGCAAACTTCGTGTATTTTATGTAGTATATGGCACACAAAAATATTCCAAAATACCTAAGTTTGCAAGTTTAACGAACTTCATAAATTTTATGTAGTATAGCACACGAAAATCTTCAAAATTACCAAATTTTGCAAGTTTAATGAATTTCGTGACTTTTATGTATTACAGCACACGAAAATCTTAAAAAGAGCAAATTTTGGAAGTTTAACGAACTTCGTGACTTTTATGGAGTATGGCACACAAAATCTCCTAAAATACAAACGTATGCAAGTTTAACAAACTTCGTGTAATTTATGTAGTTATAGCACACGAAAATCTTCCAAAATACCAAAGTTTGCAAGTTGAACGAAATTCGTGACTTTTATGAGCATAGCACATGAAAATCTTTAAAAAGAGCAAATTTTGAAAGTTTAACCAACTTCATGACTTTTATGTAGTATATAGCATACGAAAATTTTCAAAAAAACCAACTTTTGAAAGTTTAACGAACTTCGTGTATTTTTTGTAGTATAGCACACGAAAATATTCAAAATTACCAAATTTTGTTAGTTTAACGGACTCTGTGAATTTTATGTGGTATAGCTCACGAAAATCTTCAAAAAGACCAAAATTGTCAAGTTTAACGAACTTCTTGACTTTTATGTAGTATTGCACACGAAAATCTTCCAAAAAATCAATGTATACTATCTTAATTAACCTTGTGACTTTTATGTATTATATAACACAAAAATAATCCAAAATACCAAACTTTGCAAGTTTAACGAATTTCTTGAGTTTTATGTAGTATAGCACACAATAAATCTTCGAAAAGACCAAATCATGACAGTTTAACGATCTTCGTTACTTTTATGTAGTATAGCACTCAAAAATCTTCCAAAATACCAATGTATGCAAGTTTAACTAACTTCGTGACTTTTATTTAGTATATTCTTCGAAAATCATCCAAAATACAAAACTTTGCAAGTTTGAGGAACTCTGTGACTTTTATGTAGTATATAGCACATGCAAATAATTAAAAAGACCAAATTTTGTAAGCTTAACGAACTTCGTGACTTTTATTTAGTATATCACACGAAAAACTTATAAAATACCGATGTCTTCAAGTTTAACAAACTTTGGACTTATATATAGTATAGCACACGAAAATCTTTCAAAACATAATATTTTGTAAGTTTAACGAACTTCATGACTTTTATGGAGTATGGCACACAGAAATCTTCTAAAATACCAATATATGAAAGTTTAACAAACTTTGTGAATGTTATGTAGTATAGCACACAAAAATCATTCAAAATACCAAAGTTAGTAAGTTTAATGAACTTCATGACTTTTATGTAGTATAGCACACGACAATCTTCAAAAAGACCAAAGTTTCCAAGATTAACGAACTTCGTGACTTTTATGTAGTATAACACACGAAATTCTTCCAAAATACTAATGAATGCAAGTTTAATGAACTTCGTTATTTTTATGGAGCATAGCACACGAAAATCTTCCAAAATACCAAAGTTTGCAAGTTTAAGAAACTTCGTGACGTTAATGTAGTAGCACACGAAAATCTTCAAAAAGACCAAATTTTAGAAGTTTAACGAAATTCATGACTTTTATATAGTATAGCACACGAAAATCTTCAAAAATACAAATGTATGCAAGTTTAATGAACTTCGTCAAATTTATGTATTATAGCAGACAAAATTATTCAAAAAGACAAAATTTTACCAATTTAACAAACTTCTTGATTTTTATGTAGTATAACACACGAAAATCTACCAAAATACCAATGTTTGCAAGCTTAACTAACCTCGTGACTTTTATGTAGTATATCACATAAAATTCAATCAAAAGACCAAACTTTGCAAATTTAACGAATTTCGTGACTTTTATTTATTATAGCACATGGAAATTTTCAAAAAGACCAAATTTTGGAAGTTTAACGAACTTTGTGACTTTTAAGTAGTATAGCACACAGAATTTTCCAAAAAGACCAAATTTTGAAAGTTTAACGAACTTCGTGACTTTTATGCAGTATAGCATACAGAAATCTTCCAAAATACAAGTGTATGCAAGTTTAGCAAACTTCGTGTATTTTATGTAGTATATGGCACACAAAAATATTCCAAAATACCTAAGTTTGCAAGTTTAACGAACTTCATAAATTTTATGTAGTATAGCACACGAAAATCTTCAAAATTACCAAATTTTGCAAGTTTAATGAATTTCGTGACTTTTATGTATTACAGCACACGAAAATCTTAAAAAGAGCAAATTTTGGAAGTTTAACGAACTTCGTGACTTTTATGGAGTATAGCACACAAAATCTTCTAAAATACGAACGTATGCAAGTTTAACAAACTTCGTGTAATTTATGTAGTTATTGTAACACCCCGTTAATTCTAGTGTATTAATTTAATTATTTTATTAATTAAATTATTAGAATTAATAATCGGTGGGAATTATTTGGAAAATAATAAAAATATGGTGTTGGGTTGAGTGTGATAGTTAGTAGAAAGGGGGTGTTAACTAAGCAAGCCCATTAAGAATGTTTTATTTTATTTTTCATAAAATAAAGGAAATTGGGAAAAAGAGAAGCAGAAGCAGTAGAAGCAGATTTTGGGACTGAAGAACACGTGAAAGTGAGGAGAGCCAAAGGGGGAGAAGAACTTCGAAGATCCGACTCTAAGGTAAGGGGGGATTCTTCGGGTTAGTAATCCTTATGCGATTATAGGTAGTAGGATTGATTAGGATTATTGTTTAGTTCATTCGTACGTGTCGGGTTGGGAATTTGTTAGGTTTTGATAATCTTGTATGAATTGACATAATCCTGTTGATACTTGTGATATATGATGTTAATACATGTCAATAACCTATTTGAAATGTGTAATTGTGTGAAAAACAATGATAATTGTGTGCTATGTTCGTATGTACCTGAAATTGGGGTTATGGGATAGGGTAAAAGCTGTCAAAATAGTGATTTTTGCTGTGCAGGTACGTAGGAACCGGTTCCCATGTGGGACGAACCGGTTCCCCCTTGTAAAAATAGAGAAATATGGGTTCTGGGTAGCTGGGAACCGGTTCCCATGTAGGGACAACCCGGTTCCCCATAGTAAATATCCGAGGCGTGATTCTGGAGCTGCCAGGAACCGGTTCCCACGTAGGGACAACCCCGTTCCTGCAGCATTTTTCTAAAAATGTTTTATCTTTGAAAGCTCATAACTTTTGATCCGAGTATCCGATTTATGTGTCGTTTTGAGCATTGTGAAGCTGAATTAAAGGCCTATATGATGAATAGGTGGTATGGATGTGAAGTCCAAGTTGTTTATTTGTGATTATATTATTTCTTGGTTGATGACTTTCATGTATGCGTGTGATATGTTTGTATGAATGCTAAGAATATATATACATGCTTATTGGTGATGATTTGGTGATGATAATGAGACGATGTGTTACATCGGATTGGTGATGTTGTAAGCATGTTATATGTTGCATTCATTGGCATACATTTTTGGTGATGGATCCCGGTGATGAAAGTGGATCAAAATGGTGGGCATAATTCCCATTGTGTGGAATTTGTGCTGGTTAAAACTGTATCTTGGTGATGAAAAAGATCGGTTGGATGGGTTTATCCCATGGATGGTACCACATGCATTAGTGTCAGTTCATTCATTGCATTATATTATGATATGACTGAACGATTGTGTGGAGTGATAGAATATGCTTATGTACTGATGTTTGGTTGTTATAACAAATTCCGATTCTATGTATGATGAGTGGATGATAATTGCTATGATATTCCATTGCTTATGATTGTATAATGGTTATTAATTCGAATGAAACTCACCCTTACTTTGATGATTTCAGATTAAGGATGTAGCGGCGTGTGATTGGGTGAAGATAGCTTATAAGCTAGCCCGTAGTTCGTGTCGAGTCATGCTCTGATTGTAACACTGGGATCGATTAGTCTTAGCGTTACTTGAGATACTATGTTGTTATTTTGTTTATGGATTATGTATTGATGAGCTGTTTGGATATGCTCCTAACATTGTTTGAAATAAGTTTCCGCTGTGATGAACACATGTTGAAGTTTGGTTAATTTTAATAAAAGCATGACAATCGACTTTGATGTTTTATTTATTTAATAATTGTAACATCCTTGATGTGTTATTACTCTGATTATATTATTTTACCGTGGGGTTTTAGAAGGGTGTTACAATAGTGGTATCAGAGCATAGTCGGTCGTTTGAGTCAGAGTCTTAGTGTCAGTGTTCCCTTGTATGCGACTAGTGTAAGGTAAACACTGTCGATACTTTTATTCTGATGAGATTGTTTTGTGATTTAGCAGAACAATGGCTGGAAGAGGTGGAAGGAATGATGATGCTATCGCAGAGGCTCTAGGCATGATTGCTGGTGTATTGGGAGGGAATGCTAATGGAGCTGCGATTGGTGCTGACAGGCAGTTGAACAGCTTTCAGAGGAACAACCCTCCACTGTTCAAAGGCACTCATGACCCTGATGGTGCTCAGAAATGGTTGAAAGAGATCGAGAGGATCTTCCGAGTGATCGATTGTGCAGAGAATCTGAAGGTGAGGTACGGTACTCACATGCTATCAGAAGAAGCTGATGACTGGTGGGTTACTACTAAGGCTGAATTGGATTCAGATGGGATTGCGATTACTTGGGCCATATTCAAGAGAGAATTTCTGAGGAAGTACTATCCTGAAGATGTTCGGGGAAAGAAGGAGATTGAGTTCTTGGAACTGAAACAGGGTAGTATGACAGTGCCTGAATATGCTTCCAAATTTGTGGAATTGGCTAAGCACTACACACCCTACACCAACGATGCAGCTGGAGAATTCTCTAAGTGTATCAAGTTTGAGAATGGTCTTCGTGATGAGATCAAACAGGGCATCAGGTATCAAAGGATTCGCCGATTTGCTGATTTGGTGGACTGTAGCAGAATATTTGAAGAAGACAGTCTTAAGCTGAGATCATCTCACTCTCGCGAGTTAGTTGATAAAAAGGGTAAGAAGCCTATGGACAGAGGTACACCATATGGTAGGGGAAACCCAAGAGCTGGTAATTGGAAAAGGCCTAGTGGGGGAGATTCTGGTGCTCCCTTTAGGTGCTTCAACTGTGGTGAACCAGGACATAAGAGGAATGAGTGCAAGAAAGAAGAGAAGAAGTGCTTTAAGTGTGGCAGAGTAGGCCATGTTGCTCCTGACTGTAAGATGAGAACTGTGACTTGTTATAACTGTGGAGAAGAAGGCCATATCAGTACACAGTGCACCAAGCCGAAGAAGAACCAGTCTGGGGGAAAAGTCTTTGCTTTGTCTGGATCAGAAACTACTCCGGAGGATAGACTGATTAAAGGTACGTGTTTCATACATAACACACCTTTAATTGCGATTATTGATACTGGTGCGACTCACTCGTTTATTTCATTGGATTGTGCTAAGAGGCTGAATTTAGAGATATCAAAGATTGATGGAAGTATGGTTATTGACACTCCTGCGTCGGGTTCAGTGACCACTTCATCTGCATGTTTGAACTGTCCTATTGATATATTTGGTAGGAAGTTTGGAATGGACTTAGTGTGCCTTCCACTTGAACAACTTGACATTATTCTGGGGATGAACTGGTTGCAGTTTAACCGAGTTCATATAAATTGTTTTACGAAGACGGTCATCTTTCCTGAAGAGATGAGTATCGAAGAGTTGGCAATGACTGCAAGACAAGTGGGTGAAGCAATTCAAGAAGGGGCAGCCGTGTTTATGCTTTTTGCGTCGATGGAAGTGAAAGGAAGAGTAGCAAGTAAGGGATTACCAGTGGTCCGAGAATTTCCAGAAGTTTTTCCAGAAGATGTCAGAGAACTACCACCTGAAAGGGAAGTAGAGTTTGCTATTGAGTTAGTTCCTGGAACCAGTCCTATATCGATGGCACCTTATAGAATGTCGGCATCTGAATTGACCGAGTTGAAGAGTCAATTAGAAGAATTGTTGGAGAAGGAGTTCATCCGTCCAAGTGTGTCACCGTGGGGTGCACCGGTGTTATTGGTAAAGAAGAAGGAAGGATCTATGAGGTTGTGTGTAGACTACAGACAACTGAATAAAGTTACTATCAAGAATCGGTATCCATTGCCGAGGATTGATGATCTGATGGATCAGTTAGTCGGGGCTAGTATATTCAGCAAAATTGATTTGAGGTCTGGGTATCATCAGATTCGTGTGAAGGCGGACGATATTCAGAAGACTGCGTTCAGAACGAGGTATGGTCATTATGAGTACACTGTGATGCCGTTCGGGGTTACTAACGCACCTGGTGTTTTCATGGAATACATGAATAGGATTTTTCACCCTTATCTTGATAAGTTCGTTGTGGTGTTCATTGACGACATTCTGATATATTCCAAAAATGAAGACGAGCATGCAGAGCATCTCAGAATTTTGCTGGGAGTGTTGAAAGGGAAGAAGCTTTATGCCAAACTGTCGAAATGTGATTTCTGGTTAAGTGAAGTGAGTTTTCTGGGTCATGTAATTTCTAAGAGCGGTATTGCCGTAGATCCAGCAAAGGTAGAAGCTGTGTCTCAGTGGGAAGCTCCGAAGTCCGTGACTGAAATTCGTAGCTTTCTGGGTCTTGCAAGTTACTATCGGAAGTTTATAGAAGGATTTTCAAAGTTAGCTCTACCGTTGACGAAGTTGACTAGAAAGGGTCAAGCATTCGTTTGGGACTCGGAATGTGAAGAAGGATTCCAAGAATTAAAGAAGAGGCTGACTAGTGCTCCTATTTTAATTTTGCCGAATCCGGCAGAATCTTTTGTTGTGTATTGTGATGCTTCATTGATGGGACTTGGAGGTGTGCTAATGCAGAACCAACAAGTAGTCGCTTATGCGTCGAGACAACTTAAAGTGCATGAGAAGAATTACCCGACTCATGACTTAGAGTTAGCAGCAGTGGTGTTTGTGTTGAAATTATGGAGACATTATCTTTATGGTTCACGGTTCGAGGTGTTTAGTGATCATAAGAGTCTGAAGTACCTATTTGATCAGAAAGAGCTTAATATGAGACAGAGGAGGTGGTTAGAGTTCCTTAAAGATTATGACTTCGAGCTGAATTACCATCCGGGTAAGGCGAATGTTGTTGCTGATGCTTTGAGTAGGAAGTCCTTGCACATGTCAATGTTGATGGTACGAGAACTAGATTTGATTGAACAATTCCGGGATTTAAGTTTAGTATGTGAAGGTACTTCGAATAGTATCAAGTTAGGTATGTTAAAGCTGACAAGTGGATTTCTTGATGAGATCAGAGAAAAGCAGAAAGATGATGTGGGACTAGTTGACAGATTGACCTTAATTAACCAAGGAAAAGGAGGTGAGTTTAGAATTGATGAGAATGGCATAATGAGGTTTGGCGGCCGTGTTTGTGTTCCTGATGTTACTGAACTGAAAAAGAGTATCTTGGAAGAAGGACATCGTAGTGGATTGAGTATTCACCCTGGTGCTACTAAGATGTACCATGATTTGAAGAAGTTATTCTGGTGGCCTGGAATGAAAAAGGACATAGCTGAATTTGTCTATTCTTGTTTGACTTGTCAGAAGTCAAAGATCGAACATCAAAAGCCGTATGGGACTATGCAGCCTTTATTTATTCCTGAATGGAAGTGGGATAGCATATCCATGGACTTTGTATCTGGATTGCCAAGAACAGCTAAGAACTATGAAGCCATTTGGGTTATTGTGGATAGACTGACGAAGTCTGCTCACTTCATACCGATGAGGATGGATTATTCGATGGAAAGGTTGGCACAGTTGTACATTGAGAAAATAGTAAGTTTGCATGGTATTCCTTCGAGCATAGTATCAGATAGAGATCCAAGATTTACATCCAGATTTTGGAAGGGTTACAGAAGGCCTTGGGTACTAAATTGAGGTTAAGTTCTGCTTACCATCCGCAGACTGATGGACAGACTGAAAGGACGATTCAATCATTGGAAGATCTATTGCGTGCTTGTGTATTGGAAAAAGGTGGTACATGGGATAGTTACTTGCCGTTGATTGAATTTACTTACAACAACAGTTACCATTCGAGTATTGGTATGGCTCCATTTGAAGCTTTGTATGGTAGAAGGTGTAGGACACCACTGTGTTGGTATGAATCTGGTGAAAGTGCAGTGATTGGACCAGAGATTGTTCAAGAGACGACAGAAAAGATTAAGATGATTCAAGAGAAGATGAAGGCTTCTCAAAGTCGTCAGAAGAGCTATCATGATAAAAGGCGGAGAACACTTGAATTTCAAGAAGGAGATCATGTGTTTCTGAGAGTAACTCCTACGACGGGTGTTGGTCGAGCACTAAAGTCAAGGAAGTTGACGCCACGTTTCATTGGTCCGTTTCAGATTACAGAAAGAGTAGGAGAGGTTGCTTATCGTATTGCTTTACCAACAACACTTGTAAACCTACATGACGTATTCCATATATCTCAATTAAGGAAATATATAGCGGATCCGTCTCATGTAATCCAGGCAGATGACGTGCAAGTGAGAGATAATATGACAGTTGAGGCGTTGCCTATGAGGATTGAAGATCGGAAGATAAAGCAACTACGTGGTAAAGAAATAGCTTTAGTCCGAGTAGCTTGGGGAGGAGCTGCAGGTGGAAATGTTACGTGGGAGCTAGAGAGTCAGATGAAAGACTCTTATCCCGAACTCTTCGTTTGAGGTATGTTTTCGAGGACGAAAACTCTTTTAGTGGGGGAGAGTTGTAACACCCCGTTAATTCTAGTGTATTAATTTAATTATTTTATTAATTAAATTATTAGAATTAATAATCGGTGGGAATTATTTGGAAAATAATAAAAATATGGTGTTGGGCTGAGTGTGATAGTTAGTAGAAAGGGGGTGTTAACTAAGCAAGCCCATTAAGAATGTTTTATTTTATTTTTCATAAAATAAAGGAAATTGGGAAAAAGAGAAGCAGAAGCAGTAGAAGCAGATTTTGGGACTGAAGAACACGTGAAAGTGAGGAGAGCCAAAGGGGGAGAAGAACTTCGAAGATCCGACTCTAAGGTAAGGGGGGATTCTTCGGGTTAGTAATCCTTATGCGATTATAGGTAGTAGGATTGATTAGGATTATTGTTTAGTTCATTCGTACGTGTCGGGTTGGGAATTTGTTAGGTTTTGATAATCTTGTATGAATTGACATAATCCTGTTGATACTTGTGATATATGATGTTAATACATGTCAATAACCTATTTGAAATGTGTAATTGTGTGAAAAACAATGATAATTGTGTGCTATGTTCGTATGTACCTGAAATTGGGGTTATGGGATAGGGTAAAAGCTGTCAAAATAGTGATTTTTGCTGTGCAGGTACGTAGGAACCGGTTCCCATGTGGGACGAACCGGTTCCCCCTTGTAAAAACAGAGAAATATGGGTTCTGGGTAGCTGGGAACCGGTTCCCATGTAGGGACAACCCGGTTCCCCATAGTAAATATCCGAGGCGTGATTCTGGAGCTGCCAGGAACCGGTTCCCACGTAGGGACAACCCCGTTCCTGCAGCATTTTTCTAAAAATGTTTTATCTTTGAAAGCTCATAACTTTTGATCCGAGTATCCGATTTATGTGCCGTTTTGAGCATTGTGAAGCTGAATTAAAGGCCTATATGATGAATAGGTGGTATGGATGTGAAGTCCAAGTTGTTTATTTGTGATTATATTATTTCTTGGTTGATGACTTTCATGTATGCGTGTGATATGTTTGTATGAATGCTAAGAATATATATACATGCTTATTGGTGATGATTTGGTGATGATAATGAGACGATGTGTTACATCGGATTGGTGATGTTGTAAGCATGTTATATGTTGCATTCATTGGCATACATTTTTGGTGATGGATCCCGGTGATGAAAGTGGATCAAAATGGTGGGCATAATTCCCATTGTGTGGAATTTGTGCTGGTTAAAACTGTATCTTGGTGATGAAAAAGATCGGTTGGATGGGTTTATCCCATGGATGGTACCACATGCATTAGTGTCAGTTCATTCATTGCATTATATTATGATATGACTGAACGATTGTGTGGAGTGATAGAATATGCTTATGTACTGATGTTTGGTTGTTATAACAAATTCCGATTCTATGTATGATGAGTGGATGATAATTGCTATGATATTCCATTGCTTATGATTGTATAATGGTTATTAATTCGAATGAAACTCACCCTTACTTTGATGATTTCAGATTAAGGATGTAGCGGCGTGTGATTGGGTGAAGATAGCTTATAAGCTAGCCCGTAGTTCGTGTCGAGTCATGCTCTGATTGTAACACTGGGATCGATTAGTCTTAGCGTTACTTGAGATACTATGTTGTTATTTTGTTTATGGATTATGTATTGATGAGCTGTTTGGATATGCTCCTAACATTGTTTGAAATAAGTTTCCGCTGTGATGAACACATGTTGAAGTTTGGTTAATTTTAATCAAAGCATGACAATCGACTTTGATGTTTTATTTATTTAATAATTGTAACATCCTTGATGTGTTATTACTCTGATTATATTATTTTACCGTGGGGTTTTAGAAGGGTGTTACAGTTATAGCACACGAAAATCTTCCAAAATACCAAAGTTTGCAAGTTGAACGAAATTCGTGACTTTTATGAGCATAGCACATGAAAATCTTTAAAAAGAGCAAATTTTGAAAGTTTAACCAACCTCAAGACTTTTATGTAGTATATAGCATACGAAAATCTTCAAAAAAACCAACTTTTGAAAGTTTAACGATCTTCGTGTATTTTTTGTAGTATAGCACACGAAAATATTCAAAATTACCAAATTTTGTTAGTTTAACGGACTTTGTGAATTTTATGTGGTATAGCTCACGAAAATCTTCAAAAAGACCAAAATTGTCAAGTTTAACGAACTTCTTGACTTTTATGTAGTATTGCACACGAAAATCTTCCAAAAAATCAATGTATACTATCTTAATTAACCTTGTGAATTTTATGTATTATATAACACAAAAATCATCCAAAATACCAAACTTTGCAAGTTTAACGAATTTCTTGAGTTTTATGTAGTATAGCATACAATAAATCTTCGAAAAGACCAAATCATGACAGTTTAACGATCTTCGTTACTTTTATGTAGTATAGCACTCAAAAATCTTTTCAAAAATACTAATGTATGCAAGTTTAACTAACTTCGTGACTTTTATTTAGTATATCCCTCGAAAATCATCCAAAATACAAAACTTTGCAAGTTTGAGGAACTCTGTGACTTTTATGTAGTATATAGCACATGAAAATAATTAAAAAGACCAAATTTTGTAAGCTTAACGAACTTCGTGACTTTTATTTAGTATATCACACGAAAAACTTATAAAATACCGATGTGTTCAAGTTTAACAAACTTTGGAATTTTATATAGTATAGCACACGAAAATCTTTCAAAACATAATATTTTGTAAGTTTAACGAACTTCGTGACTTTTATTGAGTATGGCACACAAAAATCTTCTAAAATACCAATATATGAAAGTTTAACAAACTTTGTGAATGTTATGTAGTATAGCACACAAAAATCATTCAAAATACCAAAGTTAGTAAGTTTAATGAACTTCATGACTTTTATGTAGTATAGCACACGACAATCTTCAAAAAGACCAACGTTTCCAAGATTAACGAACTTCGTGACTTTTATGTAGTATAACACACGAAATTCTTCCAAAATACTAATGAATGCAAGTTTAATGAACTTCGTTATTTTTATGGAGCATAGCACACGAAAATCTTCCAAAATACCAAAGTTTGCAAGTTTAAGAAACTTCGTGACGTTAATGTAGTAGCACACGAAAATCTTCAAAAAGACCAAATTTTAGAAGTTTAACGAAATTCATGACTTTTATATAGTATAGCACACGAAAATCTTCAAAAATACAAATGTATGCAAGTTTAATGAACTTCGTCAAATTTATGTATTATAGCACACAAAATTATTCAAAAAGACAAAATTTTACCAATTTAACAAACTTCTTGATTTTTATGTAGTATAACACACGAAAATCTACCAAAATACCAATGTTTGCAAGCTTAACTAACCTCGTGACTTTTATGTAGTATATCACATAAAATTCATCCAAAAGACCAAACTTTGCAAATTTAACGAATTTCGTGACTTTTATTTATTATAGCACATGGAAATCTTCAAAAAGACCAAATTTTGGAAGTTTAACGAACTTTGTGACTTTTAAGTAGTATAGCACACAGAATTTTCCAAAAAGACCAAATTTTGAAAGTTTAACGAACTTCGTGACTTTTATGCAGTATAGCATACAGAAATCTTCCAAAATACAAGTGTATGCAAGTTTAGCGAAGATCGTGTATTTTATGTAGTATATGGCACACAGAAATACTCCAAAACACCTAAGTTTGCAAGTTTAACGAACTTCATGAATTTTATGTAGTATAGCACACGAAAGTCTTCAAAATTAACTTCGTGACTTTTATGTATTACAGCACACGAAAATCTTAAAAAGAGCAAATTTTGGAAGTTTAACGAACTTCGTGACTTTTATGTAGTATAGCACACAAAAATCTTCAAAAATACGAACGTATGCAAGTTTAACAAACTTCGTGTAATTTATGTAGTTATAGCACACGAAAATCTTCCAAAATACCAAAGTTTGCAAGTTTAACAAAATTCGTGACTTTTATGAGCATAGCACACGAAAATCTTTAAAAAGAGCAAATTAACCAACTTCATGACTTTTATGTAGTATAGCATACGAAAATCTTCAAAAAAACCAAATTTTGAAAGTTTAACGAACTTCGTGTATTTTTTGTAGTATAGCACACGAAAATATTCAAAATTACCAAATTTTGTTAGTTTAAAGGACTCTTCGAATTTTATGTGGTATAGCTCACGAAAATCTTCAAAAAGACCAAAATTGTCAAGTTTAATGAACTTCTTGACTTTTATGTAGCATTGCACACGAAAATCTTCCAAAAAATCAATGTATACTATCTTAATTAACCTTGTGACTTTTATGTATTATATAACACAAAAATCATCCAAAATACCAAACTTTGCAAGTTTAACGAATTTCTTGAGTTTTATGTAGTATAGCACACAATAAATCTTCGAAAAGACCAAATCATGACAGTTTAACGATCTTCGTTACTTTTATTTAGTATAGCACTCAAAAATCTTTCAAAATACCAATGTATGCAAGTTTAACTAACTTCGTGACTTTTATTTAGTATATCCCTCGAAAATCATCCAAAATACAAAACTTTGCAAGTTTGAGGAACTCTGTGACTTTTATGTAATATATAGCACATGAAAATAATTAAAAAGACCAAATTTTGTAAGCTTAACGAACTTCGTGACTTTTATTTAGTATATCACTTGAAAAACTTATAAAATACCGATGTGTTCAAGTTTAACAAACTTTGGACTTTTATTTAGTATAGCACACGAAAATCTTCCAAAACATAATATTTTGTAAGTTTAACGAACTTCGTGACTTTTATGGAGTATGGCACACAAAAATCTTTCAAAATACCAAAGTTAGTAAGTTTAATGAACTTCATGACTTTTATGTACTATAGCACAAGACAATCTTCAAAAAGACCAAAATTTCCAAGATTAACGAACTTCGTGACTTTTATGTAGTATAACACACGAAATTCTTCCAAAATACTAATGAATGCAAGTTTAGTGAACTTCGTTAATTTTATGTAGCATAGCACACGAAAATCTTCTAAAATACCAAAGTTTGCAAGTTTAACAAACTTCGTGACGTTAATGTAGTAGCACACGAAAATCTTCAAAAAGACCAAATTTTAGAAGTTTAACGAAATTCATGACTTTTATATAGTATAGCACACGAAAATCTTCAAAAATACAAATGTATGCAAGTTTAATTAACTTCGTAAATTTTATTTAGTATAGCACCCGAAAATCTTCCAAAATAGCAAAGTTTTCAAGTTTAATAAACTTTGTGACTTTTATGAAACACAGCACACAAAATTATTCATAAAGACAAAATTTTACCAGTTTAACAAACTTCTTGATTTTTATGTAGTATAACACACGAAAATCTACCAAAATACCAATGTTTGCAAGCTTAAGTAACCTCGTGACTTTTATGTAGTATATCACATAAAATTCATCCAAAAGACCAAACTTTGCAAATTTAACGAATTTTGTGACTTTTATTTATTATAGCAAATGGAAATCTTCAAAAGACCAAATTTTGGAAGTTTAACGAACTTTGTGACTTTTAAGTAGTATAGCACACAGAATTTTCCAAAAAGACCAAATTTTGAAAGTTTAACGAATTTCGTGACTTTTATGCAGTATAGCATACAGAAATCTTCCAAAATACAAGTGTATGCAAGTTTAGCGAAGATCGTGTATTTTATGTAGTATATAGCACACAGAAATACTCCAAAACACCTAAGTTGGCAAGTTTAACGAACTTCGTGAATTTTATGTAGTATAGCACACGAAAATCTTCAAAATTACCAAATTTTGCAAGTTTAATGAATTTCGTGACTTTTATGTATTACAACACACGAAAATCTTAAAAAGAGCAAATTTTGGAAGTTTAACGAACTTCGTGACTTTTATGTAGTATAGCACACAAAAATCTTCTAAGATACGAACGTATGCAAGTTTAACAAACTTCGTGTAATTTATGTAGTTATAGCACACAAAAATCTTCCAAAATACCAAAGTTTGTAAGTTTAACAAAGTTCGTGACTTTTATGAGCATAGCACATAAAAATCTTTAAAAAGAGCAAATTTTGGAAGTTTAACCAACTTTCTGACTTTTATGTAGTATAGCATACGAAAATCTTCAAAAAAACCAAATTTTGAAAGTTTAACGAACTTCGTGTATTTTTTGTAGTATAGCACACGAAAATATTCAAAATTACCAAATTTTGTTAGTTTAACGGACTTTGTGAATTTTATGTAGTATAGCTCACCAAAATCTTCAAAAAGACCAAAATTGTCAAGTTTAACGAACTTCTTGACTTTTATGTAGTATTGCACACGAAAATCTTCCAAAAAATCAATGTATACTATCTTAATTAACCTTGTGAATTTTATGTATTATATAACACAAAAATCATCCAAAATACCAAACTTTGCAAGTTTAACGAATTTCTTGAGTTTTATGTAGTATAGCATACAATAAATCTTCGAAAAGACCAAATCATGACAGTTTAACGATCTTCGTTACTTTTATGTAGTATAGCACTCAAAAATCTTTTCAAAAATACTAATGTATGCAAGTTTAACTAACTTCGTGACTTTTATTTAGTATATCCCTCGAAAATCATCCAAAATACAAAACTTTGCAAGTTTGAGGAACTCTGTGACTTTTATGTAGTATATAGCACATGAAAATAATTAAAAGACCAAATTTTGTAAGCTTAACGAACTTCGTGACTTTTATTTAGTATATCACTTGAAAAACTTATAAAATACCGATGTGTTCAAGTTTAACAAACTTTGGACTTTTATAGAGTATAGCACACGAAAATCTTCCAAAACATAATATTTTGTAAGTTTAACGAACTTCCTGACTTTTATGGAGTATGGCACACAGAAATCTTCCAAAATACCAATATATGAAAGTTTAACAAACTTTGTGAATGTTATGTAGTATAGCACACAAAAATCTTTCAAAATACCAAAGTTAGTAAGTTTAATGAACTTCATGACTTTTATGTAGTATAGCACACGACAATCTTCAAAAAGACCAAAATTTCCAAGATTAACGAACTTCGTGACTTTTATGTAGTATAACACACGAAATTCTTCCAAAATACTAATGAATGCAAGTTTAATGAACTTCGTTAATTTTATGTAGCATAGCACACGAAAATCTTCCAAAATACCAAAGTTTGCAAGTTTAACAAACTTCGTGACGTTAATGTAGTAGCACACGAAAATCTTCAAAAAAGCCAAATTTTAGAAGTTTAACGAAATTCATGACTTTTATATAGTATAGCACACGAAAGTCTTCAAAAATACAAATGTATGCAAGTTTAATGAACTTCATCAATTTTATTTAGTATAGCACACGAAAATCTTCCAAAATAGCAAAGCTTTCAAGTTTAATAAACTTT
The DNA here is from genome assembly GCF_029867415.1 of Vicia villosa. Classification (NCBI taxonomy): domain Eukaryota; kingdom Viridiplantae; phylum Streptophyta; class Magnoliopsida; order Fabales; family Fabaceae; genus Vicia; species Vicia villosa. The sequence continues at coordinate 4,279,598 of NC_081184.1, read as the reverse complement.
GTGACTTTTATGAAACACAGCACACAAAATTATTCAAAAAGACAAAATTTTACCAGTTTAACAAACTTCTTGATTTTTATGTAGTATAACACACGAAAATCTACCAAAATACCAATGTTTGCAAGCTTAACTAACCTCGTGACTTTTATGTAGTATATCACAAAAAATTCATCCAAAAGACCAAACTTTGCAAATTTAACGAATTTCGTGACTTTTATTTTTTATAGCACATGGAAATCTTCAAAAAGACCAAATTTTGGAAGTTTAACGAACTTTGTGACTTTTAAGTAGTATAGCACACAGAATTTTCCAAAAAGACCAAATTTTGAAAGTTTAACGAATTTCGTGACTTTTATGCAGTATAGCATACAGAAATCTTCCAAAATACAAGTGTATGCAAGTTTAGCGAAGATCGTGTATTTTATGTAGTATATAGCACACAGAAATACTCCAAAACACCTAAGTTGGCAAGTTTAACGAACTTCGTGAATTTTATGTAGTATAGCACACGAAAATCTTCAAAATTACCAAATTTTGCAAGTTTAATGAATTTCGTGACTTTTATGTATTACAGCACACGAAAATCTTAAAAAGAGCAAATTTTGGAAGTTTAACGAACTTCGTGACTTTTATGTAGTATAGCACACAAAAATCTTCTAAGATACGAACGTATGCAAGTTTAACAAACTTCGTGTAATTTATGTAGTTATAGCACACAAAAATCTTCCAAAATACCAAAGTTTGTAAGTTTAACAAAGTTCGTGACTTTTATGAGCATAGCACATAAAAATCTTTAAAAAGAGCAAATTTTGGAAGTTTAACCAACTTTCTGACTTTTATGTAGTATAGCATACGAAAATCTTCAAAAAAACCAAATTTTGAAAGTTTAACGAACTTCGTGTATTTTTTGTAGTATAGCACACGAAAATATTCAAAATTACCAAATTTTGTTAGTTTAACGGACTTTGTGAATTTTATGTAGTATAGCTCACCAAAATCTTCAAAAAGACCAAAATTGTCAAGTTTAACGAACTTCTTGACTTTTATGTAGTATTGCACACGAAAATCTTCCAAAAAATCAATGTATACTATCTTAATTAACCTTGTGAATTTTATGTATTATATAACACAAAAATCATCCAAAATACCAAACTTTGCAAGTTTAACGAATTTCTTGAGTTTTATGTAGTATAGCATACAATAAATCTTCGAAAAGACCAAATCATGACAGTTTAACGATCTTCGTTACTTTTATGTAGTATAGCACTCAAAAATCTTTTCAAAAATACTAATGTATGCAAGTTTAACTAACTTCGTGACTTTTATTTAGTATATCCCTCGAAAATCATCCAAAATACAAAACTTTGCAAGTTTGAGGAACTCTGTGACTTTTATGTAGTATATAGCACATGAAAATAATTAAAAGACCAAATTTTGTAAGCTTAACGAACTTCGTGACTTTTATTTAGTATATCACTTGAAAAACTTATAAAATACCGATGTGTTCAAGTTTAACAAACTTTGGACTTTTATAGAGTATAGCACACGAAAATCTTCCAAAACATAATATTTTGTAAGTTTAACGAACTTCCTGACTTTTATGGAGTATGGCACACAGAAATCTTCCAAAATACCAATATATGAAAGTTTAACAAACTTTGTGAATGTTATGTAGTATAGCACACAAAAATCTTTCAAAATACCAAAGTTAGTAAGTTTAATGAACTTCATGACTTTTATGTAGTATAGCACACGACAATCTTCAAAAAGACCAAAATTTCCAAGATTAACGAACTTCGTGACTTTTATGTAGTATAACACACGAAATTCTTCCAAAATACTAATGAATGCAAGTTTAATGAACTTCGTTAATTTTATGTAGCATAGCACACGAAAATCTTCCAAAATACCAAAGTTTGCAAGTTTAACAAACTTCGTGACGTTAATGTAGTAGCACACGAAAATCTTCAAAAAAGCCAAATTTTAGAAGTTTAACGAAATTCATGACTTTTATATAGTATAGCACACGAAAGTCTTCAAAAATACAAATGTATGCAAGTTTAATGAACTTCATCAATTTTATTTAGTATAGCACACGAAAATCTTCCAAAATAGCAAAGCTTTCAAGTTTAATAAACTTTGTGACTTTTATGAAACACAGCACACAAAATTATTCAAAAAGACAAAATTTTACCAGTTTAACAAACTTCTTGATTTTTATGTAGTATAACACACGAAAATCTACCAAAATACCAATGTTTGCAAGCTTAACTAACCTCGTGACTTTTATGTAGTATATCACAAAAAATTCATCCAAAAGACCAAACTTTGCAAATTTAACGAATTTCGTGACTTTTATTTTTTATAGCACATGGAAATCTTCAAAAAGACCAAATTTTGGAAGTTTAACGAACTTTGTGACTTTTAAGTAGTATAGCACACAGAATTTTCCAAAAAGACCAAATTTTGAAAGTTTAACGAATTTCGTGACTTTTATGCAGTATAGCATACAGAAATCTTCCAAAATACAAGTGTATGCAAGTTTAGCGAAGATCGTGTATTTTATGTAGTATGTAGCACACAGAAATACTCCAAAACACCTAAGTTGGCAAGTTTAACGAACTTCGTGAATTTTATGTAGTATAGCACACGAAAATCTTCAAAATTACCAAATTTTGCAAGTTTAATGAATTTCGTGACTTTATGTATTACAGCACACGAAAATCTTAAAAAGAGCAAATTTTTGAAGTTTAACGAACTTCGTGACTTTTATGTAGTATAGCACACAAAAATCTTCTAAAATACGAACGTATGCCAGTTTAACAAACTTCGTGTAATTTATGTAGTTATAGCACACGAAAATCTTCCAAAATACCAAAGTTTGTATGTTTAACAAAATTCGTGACTTTTATGAGCATAGCACATAAAAATCGTTAAAAAGAGCAAATTTTGGAAGTTTAACCAACTTCCTGACTTTTATGTAGTTTAGCATACGAAAATCTTCAAAAAAACCAAATTTTGAAAGTTTAACGAACTTCGTGTATTTTTTGTAGTATAGCACACGAAAATATTTAAAATTACCAAATTTTGTTATTTTAACGGACTTTGCGAATTTTATGTGGTATAGCTCACGAAAATCTTCAAAAAGACCAAAATTGTCAAGTTTAACGAACTTCTTGACTTTAATGTAGTATTGCACACGAAAATCTTCCAAAAAATCAATGTATACTATCTTAATTAACCTTGTGACTTTTATGTATAATATAACACAAAAATCATCCAAAATACCAAACTTTGCAAGTTTAACTAATTTCTTGAGTTTTATGTAGTATAGCACACAATAAATCTTCGAAAAGACCAAATCATGACAGTTTAACGATCTTCGTTACTTTTATGTAGTATAGCACTCAAAAATCTTTCAAAATACCAATGTATGCAAGTTTAACTAACTTCGTGACTTTTATTTAGTATATCCCTCGAAAATCATCCAAAATACAAAACATTGCAAGTTTGAGGAACTCTGTGACTTTTATGTAGTATATAGCACATGAAAATAATTAAAAAGACCAAATTTTGTAAGCTTAACGAACTTCTTGACTTTTATTTAGTATATCACTTGAAAAACTTATAAAATACCGATGTGTTCAAGTTTAACAAACTTTGGACTTTTATATAGTATAGCACACGAAAATCTTCCAAAACATAATATTTTGTAAGTTTAACGAACTTCGTGACTTTTATGGAGTATGGCACACAGAAATCTTCCAAAATACCAATATATGAAAGTTTAACAAACTTTGTGAATGTTATGTAGTATAGCACACAAAAATCTTTCAAAATACCAAAGTTAGTAAGTTTAATGAACTTCATGACTTTTATGTAGTATAGCACACGACAATCTTCAAAAAGACCAAAATTTCCAAGATTAACGAACTTCGTGACTTTTATGTAGTATAACACACGAAATTCTTCCAAAATACTAATGAATGCAAGTTTAATGAACTTCGTTAATTTTATGTAGCATAGCACACGAAAATCTTCCAAAATACCAAAGTTTGCAAGTTTAACAAACTTCGTGACGTTAATGTAGTAGCACACGAAAATCTTCAAAAAAGCCAAATTTTAGAAGTTTAACGAAATTCATGACTTTTATATAGTATAGCACACGAAAGTCTTCAAAAATACAAATGTATGCAAGTTTAATGAACTTCATCAATTTTATTTAGTATAGCACACGAAAATCTTCCAAAATAGCAAAGCTTTCAAGTTTAATAAACTTTGTGACTTTTATGAAACACAGCACACAAAATTATTCAAAAAGACAAAATTTTACCAGTTTAACAAACTTCTTGATTTTTATGTAGTATAACACACGAAAATCTACCAAAATACCAATGTTTGCAAGCTTAACTAACCTCGTGACTTTTATGTAGTATATCACAAAAAATTCATCCAAAAGACCAAACTTTGCAAATTTAACGAATTTCGTGACTTTTATTTTTTATAGCACATGGAAATCTTCAAAAAGACCAAATTTTGGAAGTTTAACGAACTTTGTGACTTTTAAGTAGTATAGCACACAGAATTTTCCAAAAAGACCAAATTTTGAAAGTTTAACGAACTTCGTGACTTTTATGCACTATAGCATACAGAAATCTTCCAAAATACAAGTGTATGCAAGTTTAGCGAAGTTCGAGTATTTTATGTAGTATGTAGCACACAGAAATATTCCAAAACACCTAAGTTTGCAAGTTTAACGAACGTCGTGAATTTTATGTAGTATAGCACACGAAAATCTTCAAAATTACCAAATTTTGCAAGTTTAATGAATTTCGTGACTTTATGTATTACAGCACACGAAAATCTTAAAAAGAGCAAATTTTTGAAGTTTAACGAACTTCGTGACTTTTATGTAGTATAGCACACAAAAATCTTCTAAAATACGAACGTATGCCAGTTTAACAAACTTCGTGTAATTTATATAGTTATAGCACACGAAAATCTTCCAAAATACCAAAGTTTGTATGTTTAACAAAATTCGTGACTTTTATGAGCATAGCACATAAAAATCGTTAAAAAGAGCAAATTTTGGAAGTTTAACCAACTTCCTGACTTTTATGTAGTTTAGCATACGAAAATCTTCAAAAAAACCAAATTTTGAAAGTTTAACGAACTTCGTGTATTTTTTGTAGTATAGCACACGAAAATATTTAAAATTACCAAATTTTGTTATTTTAACGGACTTTGCGAATTTTATGTGGTATAGCTCACGAAAATCTTCAAAAAGACCAAAATTGTCAAGTTTAACGAACTTCTTGACTTTAATGTAGTATTGCACACGAAAATCTTCCAAAAAATCAATGTATACTATCTTAATTAACCTTGTGACTTTTATGTATAATATAACACAAAAATCATCCAAAATACCAAACTTTGCAAGTTTAACTAATTTCTTGAGTTTTATGTAGTATAGCACACAATAAATCTTCGAAAAGACCAAATCATGAGAGTTTAACGATCTTCGTTACTTTTATGTAGTATAGCACTCAAAAATCTTTCAAAATACCAATGTATGCAAGTTTAACTAACTTCGTGACTTTTATTTAGTATATCCCTCGAAAATCATCCAAAATACAAAACATTGCAAGTTTGAGGAACTCTGTGACTTTTATGTAGTATATAGCACATGAAAATAATTAAAAAGACCAAATTTTGTAAGCTTAACGAACTTCTTGACTTTTATTTAGTATATCACTTGAAAAACTTATAAAATACCGATGTGTTCAAGTTTAACAAACTTTGGACTTTTATATAGTATAGCACACGAAAATCTTCCAAAACATAATATTTTGTAAGTTTAACGAACTTCGTGACTTTTATGGAGTATGGCACACAGAAATCTTCCAAAATACCAATATATGAAAGTTTAACAAACTTTGTGAATGTTATGTAGTATAGCACACAAAAATCTTTCAAAATACCAAAGTTAGTAAGTTTAATGAACTTCATGACTTTTATGTAGTATAGCACACGACAATCTTCAAAAAGACCAAAATTTCCAAGATTAACGAACTTCGTGACTTTTATGTAGTATAACACACGAAATTCTTCCAAAATACTAATGAATGCAAGTTTAATGAACTTCGTTAATTTTATGTAGCATAGCACACGAAAATCTTCCAAAATACCAAAGTTTGCAAGTTTAACAAACTTCGTGACGTTAATGTAGTAGCACACGAAAATCTTCAAAAAAGCCAAATTTTAGAAGTTTAACGAAATTCATGACTTTTATATAGTATAGCACACGAAAGTCTTCAAAAATACAAATGTATGCAAGTTTAATGAACTTCATCAATTTTATTTAGTATAGCACACGAAAATCTTCCAAAATAGCAAAGCTTTCAAGTTTAATAAACTTTGTGACTTTTATGAAACACAGCACACAAAATTATTCAAAAAGACAAAATTTTACCAGTTTAACAAACTTCTTGATTTTTATGTAGTATAACACACGAAAATCTACCAAAATACCAATGTTTGCAAGCTTAACTAACCTCGTGACTTTTATGTAGTATATCACAAAAAATTCATCCAAAAGACCAAACTTTGCAAATTTAACGAATTTCGTGACTTTTATTTTTTATAGCACATGGAAATCTTCAAAAAGACCAAATTTTGGAAGTTTAACGAACTTTGTGACTTTTAAGTAGTATAGCACACAGAATTTTCCAAAAAGACCAAATTTTGAAAGTTTAACGAACTTCGTGACTTTTATGCACTATAGCATACAGAAATCTTCCAAAATACAAGTGTATGCAAGTTTAGCGAAGTTCGAGTATTTTATGTAGTATGTAGCACACAGAAATATTCCAAAACACCTAAGTTTGCAAGTTTAACGAACGTCGTGAATTTTATGTAGTATAGCACACGAAAATCTTCAAAATTACCAAATTTTGCAAGTTTAATGAATTTCGTGACTTTATGTATTACAGCACACGAAAATCTTAAAAAGAGCAAATTTTTGAAGTTTAACGAACTTCGTGACTTTTATGTAGTATAGCACACAAAAATCTTCTAAAATACGAACGTATGCCAGTTTAACAAACTTCGTGTAATTTATGTAGTTATAGTGTAACACCCCATATTTTCTAATTTTAATTTAATCGGAAATTAAATTATTATTTAGAATTATTTAGTATTTTGTTGAATTATTGGAGAATTATGGATTAAGGGCCATTGGGCCGGATGGTGAGATTAGTAGTATGGGGGTGCTAAGTGAGTAAGCCCATTACTAAATATTTTATGTTTTCATAAAATAAAGAAAATAAGGAAATAGAGTCAGAACGTGAAAAATGAGAAGTGGAAGAGAAGAGATGAGGAACGTAAAGAGGAACCAAAGAGGAAGAAGACCAATCAAGAATCTTTGGCTAAGGTAAGGGGGGACTCTTCCAATTACCATCTCTTATTGTAATTATGGATGATAATGCATGTTTGGTTGTGTTGTTGAGTCAATTTGATCATATGTCAGAGTTAGGTTTTGGAATAATTTTAATAGAAGTTGAATAATTGATGAATACCTCTGTGAATTCTATATAGAATTGTATGTTAATTGATGTTTGTGTTGTGGGTATTTTATCAATTGTTGTGTTGTTGTGTTCTTCCATGAAACACTGAATATGAGTTATGGGTTTCCAATAATTGGATAGAAAGTTAGGTTTTAATGTGTAAAACTGACATAGGATGATAGATTGATGAAATTGGATGAATACCATATGTTAATGTGTAAAAAGATGGTGTTTTAGACTTAAAATCGTAGCCTGTTATGAGTGAAAACGAGTGGAAAACGTACTGGTGCGAAATTGCATATTTTTGGAGAAAACTGGTGAAATGCGTATGAGATTTGGTGATACGCGTATGGGAGCGTATGGGATGAGGCCATACGCGTATGGGTGTGTTCATACTCGTATGGAAATTCTCAGTGTAAAATTAGTTCTGTTGATTCGCGTATGGGATGGCTGATACGCGTATGGGTTTGGGCCATACGCGTATGGGAGCGTATGGGAGGTGCCATACTCGTATGGGTTCTGTGTGTAAAAATTCTGTTTTTGTGATTTTCTTCGAAAGTTCAATGATGCGTAACTTTTGATCCGTAACACCGTTTTTAGTGCCGTTTCGAGTATGATGAACCTTATGAGATAACCTATGAGTTTAAATGATAAAATGAGGTGTAGCTTTCAATTAATTTTGAATTATGAATTTATTGTTTGATGAATGGTGTATTGTACATATATATGATGAGATATGACAATACATGCTATGTTTTAAACATGATTCGTATGATGATCTTGTTTGATTTTGTAATGGAACTCATGAGATATTTCATGTGATAATATGAGTATGATTTAAATACTTTGTTCGTTTGATGGATGATATATTGTTGACATATGTGATGAGATGTGACAATATAAGACGTGTTTTGAAAACATGATTATGTGATGATTGTTGAGGATTGTACAATGAGGATTGAATTGTTTTGGAAGATGTGAATACAGGTATAATCTTACTTTTGATGATGATGATTAGTGTAATACATGTATGTTCTGTAATGATGGTGATGATGATTGATTGTATTGAATGATGTGATATATATATGAACATGCTTGTTATTGATGATGATGATGATGAAATGAGTATAGTTGATGCTACTCATAGATTGGTAATGATGAAAGTATATTATATATATGTTACATGCATTCATAAACATGAGTTGAATCCTATATGATGAGAGGATTCATCGAGGGGCAGAATTCCCATTGTGTGGAATTGGTGCTGGCAGGACCGTTTCTGAATTGATGATAGATCGGTCGGTGGATGATTCCACTGGTGATGTTTGGTACCACATGCATAGTGTCAGTTGCATTCATATGCATGGATTTGATAACGTGGCTGAATGTATTTCATTGTTATGATTGGTATTGTGTGTTTTGTGTGATGATGGATTATCTGAATATAGATGGATTGGGTGAATAATATAACTATTGATGTGTTGTTATTTATAATGCAATAATATTTGTTAATTGCGAATGAGACTCACCCTTACACTATATTTTTCAGATTGAGGATAGCGGCTCCGACTCGGTGAGGATTAGCTCATGAGTCAATATGTTGTTTAGCGTCGGGTCATGCTCTGATAGGTGTAACACTGGGGGAAACGTTGTTTTTAAGTTATGATAATAACTCATTTTTGTTTAATATTATTTGAGGATTAATAAATCGATTATGTGATGTAATTTGATGATGTTATTCCGCTGTGTCAACATGATATATTATGAATTATGAGTTATAATGAAATGTCACTTAGTGAATGCATGACATACGACCGATGTTGTTTATTTTATTTATGAATTGTGACGCCCTTGTGCATGTTACTCTGATTTAATTATTAATTTCCGTGGGGGTTTAGAAGGGTGTTACAATAGTGGTATCAGAGCAGGTCGGTCCGTCCGGCCAATTGTCGAGTCAGTTAAGTTGCACGATAGTTGAATACTGTCGGTGTTCTATCCCTTGGTACGCGACATGTGAGTGAATCACTGTCAGTACTTGGTTGTTGGTTGCAGGTGTTGGATTGAAACAAGTGGGGGAGAAGCTTCGCTTCTCGGTTATGTTTCAGTTGTAAGAAGATTGATTCGGTAGGTGGTTGTTGGTAACAGTGTGAGCGTTGTCGGAGTTTGTTGTTTCCCGAGTTGAAGGTGATTTGGAATTAAGACTTCACTGGGAATTGAGTTGGAACATCTTGAAGGAAGATGATTAGAGGTAATTGACAGTTATTGTAAGAGAAGGAAATTGGAAAGTTGCGATGTGTCAGCTCTACTGGTGTACTGCGAAGATGTCAGTTGAGTAGCTTTACGTCTCGGAAGAGGTTCAGCTGCAAGTTTGCAAGGAGGATTGCTGTTGTAATGTTCCAGAAATCGCACTTCGGCGATAGGATGTGTTGCTTAAGTCATAAGAATGTTTGAAAGTGAAGAGATACGATAAGGGGCTGTTTGGAATGTGATAGAGTTGAAGAGAATGAGTTTTGGAGAGAGTTTTTCGTAAGCAAAACGCAGGAAAATTGCTGAATAGCTGCAGAACTTCGAAAATTCATAACTGGAGTTCTGGACATCCGATTCGAGTTCCGTTTGAAGCGTCGGAAAGCTAACGAGATGAACTTTGTTATAAAAATGGTTGCAGCAGCTGTAAGATATTTAATTGTGACAGGATGACGTTGGAAAGAGGTGAAGTTACGGTTACTCTTGTTCTTAGAACTAGACTTATTGGTACTGCACGGGATGTCAGTGTTAGTGTTGAATGGATCGAAGGAATAATTAAAAGGTTTGTTGAGGAGTAATTTTAAGAATTGAATTTACCAATTGAGGAGTTTTGGATATATCGTATAGAGTGTCGCTGCATGATATCAGTGTTGCATTTTCGGGCATTGATTGGAAAATTCATATCTTGAGTTCCGAGTGTCGGATTAATGTGCCGTTTGAACCTATGAAGAGGAGAGATTATGTTCTTCATTATGGTAGAGTTATAAATACAGTATATGTGATCCTATGAGAAGATATTGTGAAGTCGGTTAAGGAAGCGTGAAACTTGTTGAATAGGAATGGTTCTTACCGCGATTGTTTGAAACGAAGTTGAGTAGAACATGTTATTGACGAGATGTTCGGCAATAAAAGTGGTTTGAGGGCCGATGGATTTTAGTGAGAAGTGAATTAGTAGTAAATATGGGATAAACTTTAGAACCCTTGGAATTGTATTTGTGATGGCAAAGTAACGATAAGTATAAAAGAAGAATCGTGGGGAATTTCTAACATTTGTTGACGTGAGGAAGACTTTGTTGGGATTCCGAGTGGGATGATATTTGGACGTGAAGGATGTAATAGAATTTGGAGTAAAACCGCAAGTTATGAATATTGTGCTATTGTGTTGCGTAGGAAGTCTTTAAATATGTCGGTGCTAATGATGAATGAGTTGGATTTAATTGGACAATTTTGAGACTTGAGTTGGTATGTGAAGGCACTCCTAATAGTGTTAGATTGAGTATGCTAGAATATGACTAGTGGTATTCTTGATGAGATTAGAAAAGATTAGAAAGATGACGTTGAGTTGATCGATAGGTTGACTTTGAATTACCAAGGAAAAGGCGGTGAATTTAGAATCGACGAGAACGGTGTAATGAGGTTGAGTGATTAGATTTGTGTAACTGATGTTTTGAGCTTCGGAAGAATATTCTAGAAGAAGGACACCGTAGTGGATTATTGAACTATGACGATGATAATGAGTTTGGGTACAAACTCGGAAATGGACACTATTATGTAGTAACGACGGTTTATGCTTAAATATGATTTTCAACTAATATTGACAAATTTAGGACTTGATCACCCTAAATCTCTTGTTGGTAGTAGAGGGAATCATATAGAAGAGATAAGCTTGTTTTGTTACCTTAATGGTTTAAGATGTGATGAATATTAATCCGTGAGAATAATCACTCACCATGCTGTGTGGACTTATGAAGAAGTGAATAGGAAAGAGTGCAACATATTGGACGATGACTTAAGACGGGTAATCAGAGTCGCGCAGCGAAAGTGTGATGTGGAGTAGGGTTATGAATACTACTCGCGGGAAGTAAGGAATTAATATGTCGGAAGCCTACATAGAGAATATGTATGTTGGATTTAGAATCTAGTGGATGTAAGGATGTCGTGCCGGAGGATTGGAACTCTTTTGAATAAATGCCAAGATGATGAGCATGTTATTGTGATTGTACGTAGTTAATGAGTATGTATTCGGCGAAATTGAAACGAAAAGTTGATGTTATATGATGTTGTAATAATTTTGTGTTGTTATTGAGGCGATATTGTAAATTACATATATAATGAGGAATTACACTCTATGAAGGACGGAGTTGATTTCATTCTTAGTAGAGAGCGTGACTTAGTTGAGCTATTTTGTGAGCGATGGTATATTGAGGCTGATGAGTGTGCACTGGTTCGGATGGTTAGGATGTTTAAATAGAGGAAGTAAATCAGGAATTGGTTTTGTTGGATGCAAGTAAGGATTGCTAAATGGTAGATTAGTACCATGAATGATGAAGAATGATTCTTGAAACGAATGAGTAAAGAGAGTCGGAATCGGGTAAAACTCAGAAATCTATTTGGTATAGATGATTGTGATGAGTAGTCAGAGTAGTGCGGAAAAAGCGGAATGTAAAGTGTTGGATAATCGATGGCTTGACTTAAGAGGAGTCAGATAATTGGAATTCAATGGTATAGGGATATGAGTATTGAGTTCTTGAAGGAAGCAGTTGGTGAAAAGTGTAAGTATTATTTTATCGCTCAGATGGAAGAGTATGTCTAAGGTTGGTATGTTTGGTAGATGGTATGCATTACTGCAGTGTTGATCAGTGTGATCATACTATAGATTGTGTGATTGTATTACTCGGTTGTTGAGCGTATTGTATTGGTTGTACCTCAATGTTCTGTTGTTGTTAACCTTTTGGAGATATAACGAGTGGTATACTTTTGGATGGTCAAATGCGATGTAAGGACTGGGATTTGAATTTATGGAACATGTTTCCTGTTGGTTATGTCAGATGGATTTTTTTTGGATTGAATGATGGTAATGTTAATGGGGAGCTGGAGAGTCAGGTGGAGGACTCTTATACGAGCTGGTTACTTGGGATATGTTTTCGAGGACGAAAACTCTTTTAGTGGGGGAGAGTTGTAACACCCCATATTTTCTAATTTTAATTTAATCGGAAATTAAATTATTATTTAGAATTATTTAGTATTTTGTTGAATTATTGGAGAATTATGGATTAAGGGCCATTGGGCCGGATGGTGAGATTAGTAGTATGGGGGTGCTAAGTGAGTAAGCCCATTACTAAATATTTTATGTTTTCATAAAATAAAGAAAATAAGGAAATAGAGTCAGAACGTGAAAAATGAGAAGTGGAAGAGAAGAGATGAGGAACGTAAAGAGGAACCAAAGAGGAAGAAGACCAATCAAGAATCTTTGGCTAAGGTAAGGGGGGACTCTTCCAATTACCATCTCTTATTGTAATTATGGATGATAATGCATGTTTGGTTGTGTTGTTGAGTCAATTTGATCATATGTCAGAGTTAGGTTTTGGAATAATTTTAATAGAAGTTGAATAATTGATGAATACCTCTGTGAATTCTATATAGAATTGTATGTTAATTGATGTTTGTGTTGTGGGTATTTTATCAATTGTTGTGTTGTTGTGTTCTTCCATGAAACACTGAATATGAGTTATGGGTTTCCAATAATTGGATAGAAAGTTAGGTTTTAATGTGTAAAACTGACATAGGATGATAGATTGATGAAATTGGATGAATACCATATGTTAATGTGTAAAAAGATGGTGTTTTAGACTTAAAATCGTAGCCTGTTATGAGTGAAAACGAGTGGAAAACGTACTGGTGCGAAATTGCATATTTTTGGAGAAAACTGGTGAAATGCGTATGAGATTTGGTGATACGCGTATGGGAGCGTATGGGATGAGGCCATACGCGTATGGGTGTGTTCATACTCGTATGGAAATTCTCAGTGTAAAATTAGTTCTGTTGATTCGCGTATGGGATGGCTGATACGCGTATGGGTTTGGGCCATACGCGTATGGGAGCGTATGGGAGGTGCCATACTCGTATGGGTTCTGTGTGTAAAAATTCTGTTTTTGTGATTTTCTTCGAAAGTTCAATGATGCGTAACTTTTGATCCGTAACACCGTTTTTAGTGCCGTTTCGAGTATGATGAACCTTATGAGATAACCTATGAGTTTAAATGATAAAATGAGGTGTAGCTTTCAATTAATTTTGAATTATGAATTTATTGTTTGATGAATGGTGTATTGTACATATATATGATGAGATATGACAATACATGCTATGTTTTAAACATGATTCGTATGATGATCTTGTTTGATTTTGTAATGGAACTCATGAGATATTTCATGTGATAATATGAGTATGATTTAAATACTTTGTTCGTTTGATGGATGATATATTGTTGACATATGTGATGAGATGTGACAATATAAGACGTGTTTTGAAAACATGATTATGTGATGATTGTTGAGGATTGTACAATGAGGATTGAATTGTTTTGGAAGATGTGAATACAGGTATAATCTTACTTTTGATGATGATGATTAGTGTAATACATGTATGTTCTGTAATGATGGTGATGATGATTGATTGTATTGAATGATGTGATATATATATGAACATGCTTGTTATTGATGATGATGATGATGAAATGAGTATAGTTGATGCTACTCATAGATTGGTAATGATGAAAGTATGTTATATATATGTTACATGCATTCATAAACATGAGTTGAATCCTATATGATGAGAGGATTCATCGAGGGGCAGAATTCCCATTGTGTGGAATTGGTGCTGGCAGGACCGTTTCTGAATTGATGATAGATCGGTCGGTGGATGATTCCACTGGTGATGTTTGGTACCACATGCATAGTGTCAGTTGCATTCATATGCATGGATTTGATAACGTGGCTGAATGTATTTCATTGTTATGATTGGTATTGTGTGTTTTGTGTGATGATGGATTATCTGAATATAGATGGATTGGGTGAATAATATAACTATTGATGTGTTGTTATTTATAATGCAATAATATTTGTTAATTGCGAATGAGACTCACCCTTACACTATATTTTTCAGATTGAGGATAGCGGCTCCGACTCGGTGAGGATTAGCTCATGAGTCAATATGTTGTTTAGCGTCGGGTCATGCTCTGATAGGTGTAACACTGGGGGAAACGTTGTTTTTAAGTTATGATAATAACTCATTTTTGTTTAATATTATTTGAGGATTAATAAATCGATTATGTGATGTAATTTGATGATGTTATTCCGCTGTGTCAACATGATATATTATGAATTATGAGTTATAATGAAATGTCACTTAGTGAATGCATGACATACGACCGATGTTGTTTATTTTATTTATGAATTGTGACGCCCTTGTGCATGTTACTCTGATTTAATTATTAATTTCCGTGGGGGTTTAGAAGGGTGTTACATATAGCACACGAAAATCTTCCAAAATACCAAAGTTTGTATGTTTAACAAAATTCGTGACTTTTATGAGCATAGCACATAAAAATCGTTAAAAAGAGCAAATTTTGGAAGTTTAACCAACTTCCTGACTTTTATGTAGTTTAGCATACGAAAATCTTCAAAAAAACCAAATTTTGAAAGTTTAACGAACTTCGTGTATTTTTTGTAGTATAGCACACGAAAATATTTAAAATTACCAAATTTTGTTATTTTAACGGACTTTGCGAATTTTATGTGGTATAGCTCACGAAAATCTTCAAAAAGACCAAAATTGTCAAGTTTAACGAACTTCTTGACTTTAATGTAGTATTGCACACGAAAATCTTCCAAAAAATCAATGTATACTATCTTAATTAACCTTGTGACTTTTATGTATAATATAACACAAAAATCATCCAAAATACCAAACTTTGCAAGTTTAACTAATTTCTTGAGTTTTATGTAGTATAGCACACAATAAATCTTCGAAAAGACCAAATCATGACAGTTTAACGATCTTCGTTACTTTTATGTAGTATAGCACTCAAAAATCTTTCAAAATACCAATGTATGCAAGTTTAACTAACTTCGTGACTTTTATTTAGTATATCCCTCGAAAATCATCCAAAATACAAAACATTGCAAGTTTGAGGAACTCTGTGACTTTTATGTAGTATATAGCACATGAAAATAATTAAAAAGACCAAATTTTGTAAGCTTAACGAACTTCTTGACTTTTATTTAGTATATCACTTGAAAAACTTATAAAATACCGATGTGTTCAAGTTTAACAAACTTTGGACTTTTATATAGTATAGCACACGAAAATCTTCCAAAACATAATATTTTGTAAGTTTAACGAACTTCGTGACTTTTATGGAGTATGGCACACAAAAATCTTCCAAAATACCAATATATGAAAGTTTAACAAACTTTGTGAATGTTATGTAGTATAGCACACAAAAATCTTTCAAAATACCAAAGTTAGTAAGTTTAATGAACTTCGTGACTTTTATGTAGTATAGCACACGACAATCTTCAAAAAGACCAAAATTTCCAAGATTAAGGAACTTCGTGACTTTTATGTAGTATAACACACGAAATTCTTCCAAAATACTAATGAATGCAAGTTTAATGAACTTCGTTAATTTTATGTAGCATAGCACACGAAAATCTTCCAAAATACCAAAGTTTGCAAGTTTAACAAGCTTCGTGACGTTAATGTAGTAGCACACGAAAATCTTCAAAAAGGCCAAATTTTAGAAGTTTAACGAAATTCATGACTTTTATATAGTATAGCACACGAAAATCTTCAAAAATACAAATGTATGCAAGTTTAATGAACTTCGTCAATTTTATTTAGTATAGCATACGAAAATCTTCCAAAATTGCAAAGTTTTCAAGTTTAATAAACTTTGTGACTTTTATGAAACACAGCACACAAAATTATTCAAAAAGACAAAATTTTACCAGTTTAACAAACTTCTTGATTTTTATGTAGTATTACACACGAAAATCTACCAAAATACCAATGTTTGCAAGCTTAACTAACCTCGTGACTTTTATGTAGTATATCACAAAAAATTCATCCAAAAGACCAAACTTTGCAAATTTAACGACTTTCGTGACTTTTATTTTTTATAGCACATGGAAATCTTCAAAAAGACCAAATTTTGGAAGTTTAACGAACTTTGTGACTTTTAAGTAGTATATCACACAGAATTTTCCAAAAAGACCAAATTTTGAAAGTTTAACGAACTTCGTGACTTTTATGCACTGTAGCATACAGAAATCTTCCAAAATACAAGTGTATGCAAGTTTAGTGAAGTTCGTGTATTTTATGTAGTATATAGCACACAGAAATATTCCAAAACACCTAAGTTTGCAAGTTTAACGAACTTTGTGAATTTTATGTAGTATAGCACACGAAAATCTTCAAAATTACCAAATTTTGCAAGTTTAATGAATTTCGTGACTTTTATGTATTACAGCACACGAAAATCTTAAAAAGAGCAAATTTTGGAAGTTTAACGAACTTCGTGACTTTTATGTAGTATAGCACACAAAATTCTTCTAAAATACGAACGTATGCAAGTTTAACAAACTTCGTGTAATTTATGTAGTTATAGCACACAAAAATCTTCCAAAATACCAAAGTTTGTAAGTTTAACAAAATTCGTGACTTTTATGAGCATAGCACATAAAAATCTTTAAAAAGAGCAAATTTTGGAAGTTTAACCAACTTCCTGACTTTTATGTAGTATAGCATACGAAAATCTTCAAAAAAAACCAAATTTTGAAAGTTTAACGAACTTCGTGTATTTTTTGTAGTATAGCACACGAAAATATTCAAAATTACCAAATTTTGTTAGTTTAACGGACTCTGTGAATTTTATGTGGTATAGCTCACAAATATCTTCAAAAAGACCAAAATTGTCAAGTTTAACGAACTTCTTGACTTTTATGTAGTATTGCACACGAAAATCTTCCAAAAAATCAATGTATACTATCTTAATTAACCTTGTGACTTTTATGTATTATATAACACAAAAATCATCCAAAATACCAAACTTTGCAAGTTTAACGAATTTCTTGAGTTTTATGTAGTAAAGCACACAATAAATCTTCGAGAAGACCAAATCATAACAGTTTAACGATCTTCGTTACTTTTATGTAGTATAGCACTCAAAAATCTTTCAAAATACCAATGTATGCAAGTTTAACTAACTTTGTGAATTTTATTTAGTATATCCCTCGAAAATCATCCAAAATACAAAAGTTTGCAAGTTTGAGGAACTCTGTGACTTTTATGTAGTATATAGCACATAAAAATAATTAAAAAGACCAAATTTTGTAAGCTTAACGAACTTCTTGACTTTTATTTAGTATATCACTTGAAAAACTTATAAAATACCGATGTGTTCAAGTTTAACAAACTTTGGACTTTTATATAGTATTGCACACGAAAATCTTCCAAAACATAATATTTTGTAAGTTTAACGAACTTCGTGACTTTTATGGAGTATGGCACACAGAAATCTTCCAAAATACCAATATATGAAAGTTTAACAAACTTTGTGAATTTTATGTAGTATAGCACACAAAAATCTTTCAAAATACCAAAGTTAGTAAGTTTAATGAACTTCATGACTTTTATGTAGTATAGCACACGACAATCTTCAAAAAGACCAAAATTTCCAAGATTAACGATCTTCGTGACTTTTATGTAGTATAACACACGAAATTCTTCCAAAATACTAATGAATGCAAGTTTAATGAACTTCGTTAATTTTATGTAGCATAGCACACGAAAATCTTGCAAAATACCAAAGTTTGCAAGTTTAACAAACTTCGTGACATTAATGTAGTAGCACACGAAAATCTTCAAAAAGGCCAAATTTTAGAAGTTTAACGAAATTCATGACTTTTATATAGTATAGCACACGAAAATCTTCAAAAATACAAATGTATGCAAGTTTAATGAACTTCGTCAATTTTATGTAGTATAGCACACGAAAATCTTCCAAAATAGCAAAGTTTTCAAGTTTAATAAACTTTGTGAATTTTATGAAACACAGCACACAAAATTATTCAAAAAGACAAAATTTCACCAGTTTAACAAACTTCTTGATTTTTATATAGTATAACACACGAAAATCTACCAAAATACCAATGTTTGCAAGCTTAACTAACCTCGTGACTTTTATGTAGTATATCACAAAAAATTCATCCAAAAGACCAAACTTTGCAAATTTAACGAATTTCGTGACTTTTATTTTTTATAGCACATGGAAATCTTCAAAAAGACCAAATTTTGGAAGTTTAACGAACTTTGTGACTTTTAAGTAGTATAGCACACAAATTTTCCAAAAAGACCAAATTTTGAAAGTTTAACGAACTTCGTGACTTTTATGCACTATAGCATACAGAAATCTTCCAAAATACAAGTGTATGCAAGTTTAGCGAAGTTCGAGTATTTTATGTATTATGTAGCACACAGAAATATTCCAAAACACCTAAGTTTGCAAGTTTAACGAACGTCGTGAATTTTATGTAGTATAGCACACGAAAATCTTCAAAATTACCAAATTTTGCAAGTTTAATGAATTTCGTGACTTTATGTATTACAGCACACGAAAATCTTAAAAAGAGCAAATTTTTGAAGTTTAACGAACTTCGTGACTTTTATGTAGTATAGCACACAAAAATCTTCTAAAATACGAACGTATGCCAGTTTAACAAACTTCGTGTAATTTATGTAGTTATAGCACACGAAAATCTTCCAAAATACCAAAGTTTGTATGTTTAACAAAATTCGTGACTTTTATGAGCATAGCACATAAAAATCGTTAAAAAGAGCAAATTTTGGAAGTTTAACCAACTTCCTGACTTTTATGTAGTTTAGCATACGAAAATCTTCAAAAAAACCAAATTTTGAAAGTTTAACGAACTTCGTGTATTTTTTGTAGTATAGCACACGAAAATATTTAAAATTACCAAATTTTGTTATTTTAACGGACTTTGCGAATTTTATGTGGTATAGCTCACGAAAATCTTCAAAAAGACCAAAATTGTCAAGTTTAACGAACTTCTTGACTTTAATGTAGTATTGCACACGAAAATCTTCCAAAAAATCAATGTATACTATCTTAATTAACCTTGTGACTTTTATGTATAATATAACACAAAAATCATCCAAAATACCAAACTTTGCAAGTTTAACGAATTTCTTGAGTTTTATGTAGTAAAGCACACAATAAATCTTCGAGAAGACCAAATCATAACAGTTTAACGATCTTCGTTACTTTTATGTAGTATAGCACTCAAAAATCTTTCAAAATACCAATGTATGCAAGTTTAACTAACTTTGTGAATTTTATTTAGTATATCCCTCGAAAATCATCCAAAATACAAAAGTTTGCAAGTTTGAGGAACTCTGTGACTTTTATGTAGTATATAGCACATAAAAATAATTAAAAAGACCAAATTTTGTAAGCTTAACGAACTTCTTGACTTTTATTTAGTATATCACTTGAAAAACTTATAAAATACCGATGTGTTCAAGTTTAACAAACTTTGGACTTTTATATAGTATTGCACACGAAAATCTTCCAAAACATAATATTTTGTAAGTTTAACGAACTTCGTGACTTTTATGGAGTATGGCACACAGAAATCTTCCAAAATACCAATATATGAAAGTTTAACAAACTTTGTGAATTTTATGTAGTATAGCACACAAAAATCTTTCAAAATACCAAAGTTAGTAAGTTTAATGAACTTCATGACTTTTATGTAGTATAGCACACGACAATCTTCAAAAAGACCAAAATTTCCAAGATTAACGATCTTCGTGACTTTTATGTAGTATAACACACGAAATTCTTCCAAAATACTAATGAATGCAAGTTTAATGAACTTCGTTAATTTTATGTAGCATAGCACACGAAAAACTTGCAAAATACCAAAGTTTGCAAGTTTAACAAACTTCGTGACATTAATGTAGTAGCACACGAAAATCTTCAAAAAGGCCAAATTTTAGAAGTTTAACGAAATTCATGACTTTTATATAGTATAGCACACGAAAATCTTCAAAAATACAAATGTATGCAAGTTTAATGAACTTCGTCAATTTTATGTAGTATAGCACACGAAAATCTTCCAAAATAGCAAAGTTTTCAAGTTTAATAAACTTTGTGAATTTTATGAAACACAGCACACAAAATTATTCAAAAAGACAAAATTTCACCAGTTTAACAAACTTCTTGATTTTTATATAGTATAACACACGAAAATCTACCAAAATACCAATGTTTGCAAGCTTAACTAACCTCGTGACTTTTATGTAGTATATCACAAAAAATTCATCCAAAAGACCAAACTTTGCAAATTTAACGAATTTCGTGACTTTTATTTTTTATAGCACATGGAAATCTTCAAAAAGACCAAATTTTGGAAGTTTAACGAACTTTGTGACTTTTAAGTAGTATAGCACACAGAATTTTCCAAAAAGACCAAATTTTGAAAGTTTAACGAACTTCGTGACTTTTATGCACTATAGCATACAGAAATCTTCCAAAATACAAGTGTATGCAAGTTTAGCGAAGTTCGAGTATTTTATGTAGTATGTAGCACACAGAAATATTCCAAAACACCTAAGTTTGCAAGTTTAACGAACGTCGTGAATTTTATGTAGTATAGCACACGAAAATCTTCAAAATTACCAAATTTTGCAAGTTTAATGAATTTCGTGACTTTATGTATTACAGCACACGAAAATCTTAAAAAGAGCAAATTTTTGAAGTTTAACGAACTTCGTGACTTTTATGTAGTATAGCACACAAAAATCTTCTAAAATACGAACGTATGCCAGTTTAACAAACTTCGTGTAATTTATGTAGTTATAGCACACGAAAATCTTCCAAAATACCAAAGTTTGTATGTTTAACAAAATTCGTGACTTTTATGAGCATAGCACATAAAAATCGTTAAAAAGAGCAAATTTTGGAAGTTTAACCAACTTCCTGACTTTTATGTAGTTTAGCATACGAAAATCTTCAAAAAAACCAAATTTTGAAAGTTTAACGAACTTCGTGTATTTTTTGTAGTATAGCACACGAAAATATTTAAAATTACCAAATTTTGTTATTTTAACGGACTTTGCGAATTTTATGTGGTATAGCTCACGAAAATCTTCAAAAAGACCAAAATTGTCAAGTTTAACGAACTTCTTGACTTTAATGTAGTATTGCACACGAAAATCTTCCAAAAAATCAATGTATACTATCTTAATTAACCTTGTGACTTTTATGTATAATATAACACAAAAATCATCCAAAATACCAAACTTTGCAAGTTTAACGAATTTCTTGAGTTTTATGTAGTAAAGCACACAATAAATCTTCGAGAAGACCAAATCATAACAGTTTAACGATCTTCGTTACTTTTATGTAGTATAGCACTCAAAAATCTTTCAAAATACCAATGTATGCAAGTTTAACTAACTTTGTGAATTTTATTTAGTATATCCCTCGAAAATCATCCAAAATACAAAAGTTTGCAAGTTTGAGGAACTCTGTGACTTTTATGTAGTATATAGCACATAAAAATAATTAAAAAGACCAAATTTTGTAAGCTTAACGAACTTCTTGACTTTTATTTAGTATATCACTTGAAAAACTTATAAAATACCGATGTGTTCAAGTTTAACAAACTTTGGACTTTTATATAGTATTGCACACGAAAATCTTCCAAAACATAATATTTTGTAAGTTTAACGAACTTCGTGACTTTTATGGAGTATGGCACACAGAAATCTTCCAAAATACCAATATATGAAAGTTTAACAAACTTTGTGAATTTTATGTAGTATAGCACACAAAAATCTTTCAAAATACCAAAGTTAGTAAGTTTAATGAACTTCATGACTTTTATGTAGTATAGCACACGACAATCTTCAAAAAGACCAAAATTTCCAAGATTAACGATCTTCGTGACTTTTATGTAGTATAACACACGAAATTCTTCCAAAATACTAATGAATGCAAGTTTAATGAACTTCGTTAATTTTATGTAGCATAGCACACGAAAATCTTGCAAAATACCAAAGTTTGCAAGTTTAACAAACTTCGTGACATTAATGTAGTAGCACACGAAAATCTTCAAAAAGGCCAAATTTTAGAAGTTTAACGAAATTCATGACTTTTATATAGTATAGCACACGAAAATCTTCAAAAATACAAATGTATGCAAGTTTAATGAACTTCGTCAATTTTATGTAGTATAGCACACGAAAATCTTCCAAAATAGCAAAGTTTTCAAGTTTAATAAACTTTGTGAATTTTATGAAACACAGCACACAAAATTATTCAAAAAGACAAAATTTCACCAGTTTAACAAACTTCTTGATTTTTATATAGTATAACACACGAAAATCTACCAAAATACCAATGTTTGCAAGCTTAACTAACCTCGTGACTTTTATGTAGTATATCACAAAAAATTCATCCAAAAGACCAAACTTTGCAAATTTAACGAATTTCGTGACTTTTATTTTTTATAGCACATGGAAATCTTCAAAAAGACCAAATTTTGGAAGTTTAACGAACTTTGTGACTTTTAAGTAGTATAGCACACAGAATTTTCCAAAAAGACCAAATTTTGAAAGTTTAACGAACTTCGTGACTTTTATGCACTATAGCATACAGAAATCTTCCAAAATACAAGTGTATGCAAGTTTAGCGAAGTTCGAGTATTTTATGTAGTATGTAGCACACAGAAATATTCCAAAACACCTAAGTTTGCAAGTTTAACGAACGTCGTGAATTTTATGTAGTATAGCACACGAAAATCTTCAAAATTACCAAAATTTGCAAGTTTAATGAATTTCGTGACTTTATGTATTACAGCACACGAAAATCTTAAAAAGAGCAAATTTTTGAAGTTTAACGAACTTCGTGACTTTTATGTAGTATAGCACACAAAAATCTTCTAAAATACGAACGTATGCCAGTTTAACAAACTTCGTGTAATTTATGTAGTTATAGCACACGAAAATCTTCCAAAATACCAAAGTTTGTATGTTTAACAAAATTCGTGACTTTTATGAGCATAGCACATAAAAATCGTTAAAAAGAGCAAATTTTGGAAGTTTAACCAACTTCCTGACTTTTATGTAGTTTAGCATACGAAAATCTTCAAAAAAACCAAATTTTGAAAGTTTAACGAACTTCGTGTATTTTTTGTAGTATAGCACACGAAAATATTTAAAATTACCAAATTTTGTTATTTTAACGGACTTTGCGAATTTTATGTGGTATAGCTCACGAAAATCTTCAAAAAGACCAAAATTGTCAAGTTTAACGAACTTCTTGACTTTAATGTAGTATTGCACACGAAAATCTTCCAAAAAATCAATGTATACTATCTTAATTAACCTTGTGACTTTTATGTATAATATAACACAAAAATCATCCAAAATACCAAACTTTGCAAGTTTAACTAATTTCTTGAGTTTTATGTAGTATAGCACACAATAAATCTTCGAAAAGACCAAATCATGACAGTTTAACGATCTTCGTTACTTTTATGTAGTATAGCACTCAAAAATCTTTCAAAATACCAATGTATGCAAGTTTAACTAACTTCGTGACTTTTATTTAGTATATTCCTCGAAAATCATCCAAAATACAAAACATTGCAAGTTTGAGGAACTCTGTGACTTTTATGTAGTATATAGCACATGAAAATAATTAAAAAGACCAAATTTTGTAAGCTTAACGAACTTCTTGACTTTTATTTAGTATATCACTTGAAAAACTTATAAAATACCGATGTGTTCAAGTTTAACAAACTTTGGACTTTTATATAGTATAGCACACGAAAATCTTCCAAAACATAATATTTTGTAAGTTTAACGAACTTCGTGACTTTTATGGAGTATGGCACACAAAAATCTTCCAAAATACCAATATATGAAAGTTTAACAAACTTTGTGAATGTTATGTAGTATAGCACACAAAAATCTTTCAAAATACCAAAGTTAGTAAGTTTAATGAACTTCGTGACTTTTATGTAGTATAGCACACGACAATCTTCAAAAAGACCAAAATTTCCAAGATTAAGGAACTTCGTGACTTTTATGTAGTATAACACACGAAATTCTTCCAAAATACTAATGAATGCAAGTTTAATGAACTTCGTTAATTTTATGTAGCATAGCACACGAAAATCTTCCAAAATACCAAAGTTTGCAAGTTTAACAAGCTTCGTGACGTTAATGTAGTAGCACACGAAAATCTTCAAAAAGGCCAAATTTTAGAAGTTTAACGAAATTCATGACTTTTATATAGTATAGCACACGAAAATCTTCAAAAATACAAATGTATGCAAGTTTAATGAACTTCGTCAATTTTATTTAGTATAGCATACGAAAATCTTCCAAAATTGCAAAGTTTTCAAGTTTAATAAACTTTGTGACTTTTATGAAACACAGCACACAAAATTATTCAAAAAGACAAAATTTTACCAGTTTAACAAACTTCTTGATTTTTATGTAGTATTACACACGAAAATCTACCAAAATACCAATGTTTGCAAGCTTAACTAACCTCGTGACTTTTATGTAGTATATCACAAAAAATTCATCCAAAAGACCAAACTTTGCAAATTTAACGACTTTCGTGACTTTTATTTTTTATAGCACATGGAAATCTTCAAAAAGACCAAATTTTGGAAGTTTAACGAACTTTGTGACTTTTAAGTAGTATATCACACAGAATTTTCCAAAAAGACCAAATTTTGAAAGTTTAACGAACTTCGTGACTTTTATGCACTGTAGCATACAGAAATCTTCCAAAATACAAGTGTATGCAAGTTTAGCGAAGTTCGTGTATTTTATGTAGTATATAGCACACAGAAATATTCCAAAACACCTAAGTTTGCAAGTTTAACGAACTTTGTGAATTTTATGTAGTATAGCACACGAAAATCTTCAAAATTACCAAATTTTGCAAGTTTAATGAATTTCGTGACTTTTATGTATTACAGCACACGAAAATCTTAAAAAGAGCAAATTTTGGAAGTTTAACGAACTTCGTGACTTTTATGTAGTATAGCACACAAAAATCTTCTAAAATACGAACGTATGCAAGTTTAACAAACTTCGTGTAATTTATGTAGTTATAGCACGCAAAAATCTTCCAAAATACCAAAGTTTGTAAGTTTAACAAAATTCGTGACTTTTATGAGCATAGCACATAAAAATCTTTAAAAAGAGCAAATTTTGGAAGTTTAACCAACTTCCTGACTTTTATGTAGTATAGCATACGAAAATCTTCAAAAAAAACCAAATTTTGAAAGCTTAACGAACTTCGTGTATTTTTTGTAGTATAGCACACGAAAATATTCAAAATTACCAAATTTTGTTAGTTTAACGGACTCTGTGAATTTTATGTGGTATAGCTCACAAATATCTTCAAAAAGACCAAAATTGTCAAGTTTAACGAACTTCTTGACTTTTATGTAGTATTGCACACGAAAATCTTCCAAAAAATCAATGTATACTATCTTAATTAACCTTGTGACTTTTATGTATTATATAACACAAAAATCATCCAAAATACCAAACTTTGCAAGTTTAACGAATTTCTTGAGTTTTATGTAGTAAAGCACACAATAAATCTTCGAGAAGACCAAATCATAACAGTTTAACGATCTTCGTTACTTTTATGTAGTATAGCACTCAAAAATCTTTCAAAATACCAATGTATGCAAGTTTAACTAACTTTGTGAATTTTATTTAGTATATCCCTCGAAAATCATCCAAAATACAAAAGTTTGCAAGTTTGAGGAACTCTGTGACTTTTATGTAGTATATAGCACATAAAAATAATTAAAAAGACCAAATTTTGTAAGCTTAACGAACTTCTTGACTTTTATTTAGTATATCACTTGAAAAACTTATAAAATACCGACGTGTTCAAGTTTAACAAACTTTGGACTTTTATATAGTATTGCACACGAAAATCTTCCAAAACATAATATTTTGTAAGTTTAACGAACTTCGTGACTTTTATGGAGTATGGCACACAGAAATCTTCCAAAATACCAATATATGAAAGTTTAACAAACTTTGTGAATTTTATGTAGTATAGCACACAAAAATCTTTCAAAATACCAAAGTTAGTAAGTTTAATGAACTTCATGACTTTTATGTAGTATAGCACACGACAATCTTCAAAAAGACCAAAATTTCCAAGATTAACGATCTTCGTGACTTTTATGTAGTATAACACACGAAATTCTTCCAAAATACTAATGAATGCAAGTTTAATGAACTTCGTTAATTTTATGTAGCATAGCACACGAAAATCTTGCAAAATACCAAAGTTTGCAAGTTTAACAAACTTCGTGACATTAATGTAGTAGCACACGAAAATCTTCAAAAAGGCCAAATTTTAGAAGTTTAACGAAATTCATGACTTTTATATAGTATAGCACACGAAAATCTTCAAAAATACAAATGTATGCAAGTTTAATGAACTTCGTCAATTTTATGTAGTATAGCACACGAAAATCTTCCAAAATAGCAAAGTTTTCAAGTTTAATAAACTTTGTGACTTTTATGAAACACAGCACACAAAATTATTCAAAAAGACAAAATTTCACCAGTTTAACAAACTTCTTGATTTTTATATAGTATAACACACGAAAATCTACCAAAATACCAATGTTTGCAAGCTTAACTAACCTCGTTACTTTTATGTAGAATATCACAAAAAATTCATCCAAAATACCAAACTTTGCAAATTTAACGAATTTCGTGATTTTTATTTATTATAGCACATGGAAATCTTCAAAAAGACCAAATTTTGGAAGTTTAACGAACTTTGTGACTTTTAAGTAGTATAGCACACAGAATTTTCCAAAAAGACCAAATTTTGAAAGTTTAACGAACTTCGTGACTTTTATGCACTAGCATACAGAAATCTTCCAAAATACAAGTGTATGCAAGCTTAGCGATGTTCGTGTATTTTATGTAGTATATAGCACACAGAAATATTCCAAAACACCTAAGTTTGCAAGTTTAACGAACTTTGTGAATTTTATGTAGTATAGCACACAAAAATCTTCAAAATTACCAAATTTTGCAAGTTTAATGAATTTCGTGACTTTTATGTATTACAGCACACGAAAATCTTAAAAAGAGCAAATTTTTGAAGTTTAACGAACTTCGTGACTTTTATGTAGTATAGCACACAAAAATCTTCTAAAATACGAACGTATGCAAGTTTAACAAGCTTCGTGTAATTTATGTAGTTATAGCATACGAAAATCTTCCAAAATACCAAAGTTTGTAAGTTTAACAAAATTCGTGACTTTTATGAGCATAGCACATAAAAATCTTTAAAAAGAGCAAATTTTGGAAGTTGAACCAACTTCCTGACTTTTATGTAGTATAGCATATGAAAATCTTCAAAAAAAAACCAAATTTTGAAAGTTTAACGAACTTCGTGACTTTTATGCAGTATAGCACACAAATATCTTCTAAAATACAAATGTATGCAAGTTTAACGAACATCGTGTATTTTATGCAGCATAGCACACAAAAATAATCCAAATTATCAAATTTTGTTAGTTTAACGAACTTGGTGAATTTTATGTGGTATATAGCACACGAAAATCTTCAAAAAGACCAAAATTTCAAGTTTAACGAACTTCTTGACTTTTATGTAGTATTACACACGAAAATCTTCCAAATTATCAATGTATATTATCTTTAACTAACCTCGTGACTTTTATGTAGTATATCACACAAGAATCATCCAAAATACCAAACTTTGCAAGTTTAACAAATTTCTTGACTTTTATGTAGTATAGCACACAATAAATCTTCAAAAAGACCAACTCTTGCCAGTTTAACGATCTTCGTTACTTTTATGTAGTATATCACTCAAAAATCTTCCAAAATACCAATGTATGCAAGCTTAACTAACTTCTTGAATTTTATGTAGTATATCCCTCGAAAATAATCCAAAATACAAAATTTTGCAAGTTTGAGGAACTCTGTGACTTTTATGTAGTATATAGCACCTGAAAATCATTAAAAAGACCAAATTTTGTAAGCGTAAGAACTTCGTGACTTTTATTTAGTATATCACATGAAAAACTTCTAAAATACCAATGTGTTCAAGTTTAACAAACTTCGTGACTTTTATATAGTATAGCACACGAAAATCTTTCAAAATACAAAACTTTGCAAGTTTAACGACCTTCGTGATTTTTATGCAGTATAGCACCCAAAAATCTTCCAAAAGACTTCGGAGATGCATCTCCGAAATTAGAGATATTTTAGGGTTTTCAGCAGGAGTTCTCCCTCGGGGGATCTAGAAAGAATATTGTCTTTTTTTTTTATTGTTGTTGCCTCTTTGACACTTAAAAAATTTGTACTTTATTTTCGAGGGAGTTCAGATTATCTATTTATATATTATTTGGACTTAAAAAATTTGTTGCCTCCCCCAGGAGTTCAGATTATCTATTTATATATTATTTGGACTTTAAAAAAAATTTATAGAAGGTAGTCTACTGCAAAAGACATTATTCAACAATCATATCTTAAACACAATCAACATGCATGCATCATGCATGTGTTCATCAAATCTATATACTTAAGAATGCACATGTTATAAAGGTCAAGCCCAAAATTCTCAAATATTGGCCAGTTCAACTCAGATTTCTAACATCATATGAACTCCACTTAGTTGTCTTAAAAATTATGAAGCACTAGACATCAAAAATTATGAAGCACACTTGCTTATTATCTTTAAGATGGTTAACTAAGCACCTTTCCCTTATGAAACTCAGTTGAACTTATTTAAAACGTAATTTTTAAGTGGTCACAACTCACAATTGAAACCTCATTCCATGTGATTATTATTATTGTACTTCAAGGCTAGTGTTTTGGGTATGGGTCTATGTATGTCCTTAAATCCTCACTATTGGTGCTCTCATTGAAAGTTAAGCCACCTAAATTCTTACTTATATGTTGAGTTAAGGTACTATTAAGTGCCAAAATTATGTAGTTTATGCTATATAATCAACGCACTTATTAACTTAAATCGATGAAAATAAATGATTACTCCCCGAAAATTTAAGGTGGTTTGCACAATTGAAAATTTCTTTACAATGAAGAAACTTAATCTGTTAATAAAAATTTGGCTCACTCGACGAATACACACTTGTCTTGCTTCTACTTAAAGGCCAACATTTGTGATTTTTGGAGATATATGAAAAATTTGCAAGATTAGAACTAGAGTGAGGAGATAGAGAGTGACCAAGAAAGGGTAATAGAGTATGGAGAAGTTTGAGGAATCATCTTGAACATTCAATCTATTCTTTTTCTTAATGTATTGTAAGGTTACTGTTGTGCTCATTGCTTTTTTCTTGCCCAATTGAAAACTTGTCACACCACGTTCGAAGATCCAATTGAGATCTCAAACTTCAGAATACCGAATTTGATTCCTAATGACAAGGAGATTGTAATGGCACATAGATCTCGGGTTCAACACACCAGAATTTGTGTCAATAGTTGACAGCAATACTCCATAGATTTAATAATATATAGGTCTAGATAGATAAAACTACATTGAATCATCATCGTGAAACTGATCTCGAAAAATTGACTTTGTCCAGTAAATAATGCTCATTCTGAAGTCACCAACTTCTTCAGGTCTTTTTTGTTTACCTGAAATTTTAACCAGAGAAGAATTAACTTTGCTTCCTAAAGATTATTTTGCAACGAAATGAAAAAGAAACTGATGTTTGATTATGATTAGGAAGCATAGAAGAGAAAGTAGTTTACCTTCCCCATTGCATTGCGAGGGAGTGACTCCCACACGATAAGTCGAGTTGGTATCTAAAGATATAAACAAATTATTAGAAGAAATTTACTTTTGCAATTGTTACTATGATGAATAGATTGACGCATCATATCAAAATAGCATAAAAAAATCGGTTTTGTCAATCATGAATCACAAAAAATAGTGGTTTGTTCGAATTCTCATGCTCTCACTTAACACATAGAAAATGGTCATGCAACAATACCTTGTAAGGTGCAAGTTTAGTTTTGGCCCAAGTGGATAACTCTACTAGGCTTAGAGCAAGCTTCGACTCTTCTTCGCTCTTTGCGGCTGGCACGATGATTGCACAAACAATTTCTCCGTAGACTTTGTCCGGTATTCCCAAAACACAACATTCCGAAACTGCTGGATGCTGCAAAAAAGTTTTGATAGTGAATATCATATCATAAATGTATGGTATTGTTAACAGCTGATGAGAAAATGATAGCCACTTGCCTCTACTATTACTGATTCAATTTCTAATGCAGACAGCTTATAGCCACCGTTCTTGATTATATCCGCGTTCTTTCCTGATAAAAAGTAAAGAATGTACGTAATAGGTTTTACTTCCATCACGATCCAACTTCTACTACTCTGACGATAAGATCACATTTATATCGTCCGAGGAATTCAAATTTTGTAACATAATTATGCACGAGAAATATAAATTTCCTTACGTCCTAAAATGATGAAATATCCGTCTTTATCTGTAGTGACAACATCTCCGGTCTTAAAGAATCCGTCATCTGTAAACGATTCCTTCATTTTCTACAAAATACAAAATTTCTTAGAGGGAGATATAGTACAAGGGTAATAATTATAACAAAATGATGATTTCAGAATGAATAAATGCGAGAAATTAACATCCTGAAAGTACCTCGGGAAGATTATAATATTCTTTAAACAATGAAGGGCTTTTAACGCAAAGCTCGCCACCCTCCGATTCCCCACTCTCATGCTCCTCGTCTGCAAGAATCTTGACCTGCCATTCATGTAGAAAAGCCAAGATATCATCTTTCTATGGTTAGCAGAAAATGTAAAAGTGCTAGCTCAACTAACCTGCACACCAGGTAACGGTTTGCCAACGGTGCCTGCTTTACGCTCACCTTTCAAAGGATTTAACAGCGCAATGATAAACTAGAAACATCGATACAATAACGTAAGGTTCGTCTAAAAAAATCATCGCAAAATTAATGAAAAATGTGCATGATTCTCGACAAGTTAAAAAAAGAAAAAAAACCTAAAATGATTCGTTAAATTTTTTACTTACTTCAGTCATGCCATAGCGCTCCAATAAGCGATGTCCAGTGATGGATTCCCATTCTTGCAAAACAGGTTGAGGAAGCGAAGAGGATCCACTCATCTAAGTAACAGAATGATAACATATCAGATTTTTTAGATTGAGAGAATGGTTAGTCAATAGTCATCACACAAATGTTTTATACATATAACGGTTATTTACCATTAGACGCAAATTCCTTGCACCAGATGCAGAAGCGGCTTGCAGCTCTGGATCCATGGCATGATAGCCTTGTATTAGTCGAATGTACATAGTTGGAACCTTCATTTAGAGAATATATAATCATACTTCTGTTATTTTATGAGAATGAACCGTATCATAGATTTGCTCAATGTTGATACTAATCATACTTACTCCGGTGAATATAGTTATAGCGTCATGAGCCTTGTGTCCTTCGGTTGGATATGACTCGCGCCATCTTTTCCAAATTCCACTAACACTAAATTTTGGAAGAAACTCAACCTTCAACAAGATAGTTAGATTCTTAGCGACAAAAAAATTATATATTGCTATTTTGAGGTTACTTGTACCACAAGTAACACTTTCTTATCTAATTGTATTTGCTTTATAAGAAGTGAGAAAAGTAATTTACCGTGGAACCGACGTAGAGAGGTGCTAGTAAACCCTTGACAAGTCCATGGACATGTACTTCATATATGTTAAGGATTGACATCACAAAGATATCAAGAACACATTTTCATCAAATATACTAAATATGATAATTTTTTTTCCAATTACAAAAGTATCCGAACAACGCATTAAAAAAAGGCTTTCATGGATATGATGTAGTGGTAGACAATGCAAAAACCGATCAGCTGATGTAAACTCCCATGCTTTTGTCAATGCTTGGACCTGAGCAAGGATGCTTCTGTGTGTATGAACAACTCCCTTAGGCTTACCTGTTGTGCCGCTAGTGTATATTATCAATGCTGGATCTTCAACTAAGTCAAAGGATACGAAAAACAGATGATGAGAAAGAACTTTCATAAAATTACAACTTTATCAATTTTTAAAAACCGAAAGTGTGAT
This sequence comes from Vicia villosa, assembly GCF_029867415.1. Lineage (NCBI taxonomy): Eukaryota > Viridiplantae > Streptophyta > Magnoliopsida > Fabales > Fabaceae > Vicia > Vicia villosa. The sequence continues at coordinate 4,246,744 of NC_081184.1, read as the reverse complement.
ACTCTTACTTGATTTTCCGATATTTTCCAGGAAAATTCTGTCTGCGTCAAGTTTTCCATTTTGTGAATGTTCATTGTTGCTTTTCTCTGAGGACTTATTAGGAACGGGCGGAATATGAAAAAACCGAGAAGATGTTTTGTTGGCAATGCTTTGCATTAACTCACTATGATCTTCGGTACTCAGTATTGCAGACACATCCTATAATCAAATTTCAACTAAGATTCAATCCAAGGTTAAAGCGTATGTCAAACAAACAAAAGAAAAGGATGTCTTGAGTAAGAAAAAGAGAGAGTTTCCAAAGCATACCGAATTATTTATCACATACAGGAGCTCTACTTCTGGAAAGCTTAGTGCAAGTGGAACAGCAACACCTCCGCTAAACCAAGTTGCAAGTATTCCGACAACAAATTCTGCAGACGGTTTGGCTACAATTCCTATTCGAGCTCCTCCAAGATTTCCCTAGAAAATAGTATAATTGTTTTTAGCACAAGCGCTTATGTATAAGTATAAGTTGTTTTTAAAATAAAAGGAAATATAAGGTATAGCTCACTACCTCGACATCATTTTCACACAAGAGATTAGATAGCTTTTGTGCCGATGAGATGAGCTGATTGTAACTATAACTCTTCTGATCAACTCTGATAGCAACACTTTCATGAGTCGCAACTTCTTGTTTCGCAATTGCTTTGAAGATTTCCATAAAAGGAAGAAACAATCAAATAACTTTACATTCGAAATTTTTAGATACAAAGCAATGTCTACATTATGAATACTGAACAAGAAAGATATTTTTTCGGTATTTTTCTCAAGGGACTAACAACTCAATGTCTACATTAGTTTTTTTCGGTATTTGCATGATAATCAATGTGTTGGGAATTCAAGTGAGTTTGGAACCCTACAACTGTTAAGAATAAGCCAGATAAACATAAAAATGAGAATTCTTAACCAACCTTCCCAATTCAGATCCTAAAATTGCATGACATTGTTAAGCTAGTCCCTAAAATAAGAGAAATTGCAACAACTACAAAAATTCAAAAAACTGCAAACTGTCTGTCATCTTAATCCATACCAACACTCACAGGACTAATTTAACAATCATAATTAAAAAGAATTGAACCTAATTGTTTGTAGTTTTCAATTTTATGGACTAATCTGATACATTCACTAGCATAGGGTAACATCTGAACTAAAATGACCCATAATTTCTATGACATTTTTTTTCAACCTTACAATTTCATGCACCAATCTGGAGTAAAGTTCAAAACATAGTATCTATCAAGCACTGACCCACACACTAACACAACAACAACAATAATCAAGTCTTATCCCACTAAGTGGATTCGATTACATGGATTAACTTCGCCATTATGTTATATCTAAGACTATGCTTCTATCCAAATCGTTAATTTCGAGATCTTTCATAATAATTTTCCTTATAGTTTTTCTAGGTTTTCCTCTTCCTCTAGTTGTCTGACTTCTTCAATCTTATCTATTGTTCCGTTGCGGAATAAAAAATGAAGAGGATTGTGGAAACTACGGCGGAGCGAAGCTTCCTCAGCAGTTCAATGATGCAACACCGTGGATTGGTGGTTGCGATCACGGTGTTTCTTGAACCGTAGACATTGATCTTGAATCAACGCGTTAATTATTTTCGATCTTGAATCGGCGTTGCTAATCTTCGATGCGACTGATCAAGGAGGTACTTGCTTGGTTAACACTCCAACGCCCAAGTGAGCTTATGGTTCAAGATAATCATAGAGGGAATGGAGATTAGAGATTGTGTACATGAAAACGCTTTGTGAATGTATTTATATCTTGGGCTCAATAGAGCGGGTTTGATTAGTGGGCCTCATGTGATTGAGTCTTTGGCTAGCACATAACAGTTGCCCCTAAGTCTCGTCGGACATTCAGGATGTCGAAGAAGTCTTTTAGCAGTCGTGGCCGGCCTTTGGGAATGGTTGTCCAAGCATCAGATGGCATGCGCTTCTTTGATTTTACTAAAGTTTAATGGAGAGCGTGATCATTAAATGCAGTTTCATCACAGAAATGTTTCACCATTTTTTCTTGACGTGTGACCTGAAAAGGTATGAAGTGGCGTGATGTAGTTTACTGTGCACTTGAATGTGCTTGAGTTTGGTTGTGTTTCCCAAGACAAAATCTGACCGTTCATCCACACTTGCTTCTTATTTTCATTCTGATCTGCCCGATTGTCTTCTCCTATATAAGGACAGAGAAAATATGGAGCAACTTTTTTCACAATCTTGTAGATTGAGTTTCCCTTGTTTCTTTTGAGCTTTTCCCTATTCTTTGATAGCATTTTTACAAGAGTAATCGTCTCCACACATTTAAAGCCTGAAAGGGATTTTTAATCGGAGATCACTTCTCTGATTGGGGATTTCAAAACAGAAGGAGTGTTTAGGGACTCGTTTTTTGAGAAAACTTTGTCAGCCGACCCTTTGGGAATTTTCCTGATCGGGAAAACAGGTGAGAGTGGTGACCCTTTTGAGAAACTAATGCCTCCTCTTGTCTTGACCGAAGCAGAAATAGAAGCTTCCTAACAAAAGAAGGAATGTGCTGGTATCTTCGTCAAAGTATATTGGGGAGCGATTGACCCTGAACCTAGTGATAACGAAATCGCACGTTATTTGGAATTCCAGGAACAATCTAATGTTATGTCTTAGACCAGTCTCAGTGATCACTATAAAGGTGATGATCTGGCCCGCAGGGGACTTCGGTTAATTGAGTCAACTAACACCAATAGATATCACTCATTGGCCGCCGAAGTGGTTGGGACTCCTTCCATCTTGAATACTTTCGAGGTTAATTATAGAAAATGCTGACATTACGAACGACAGCGTCTAAGATTGGTTAATTCTTCCAGAAGGCCTGACAGGGAGGATATGCAGCTCTTTTGAGGGTTGTTTGGTTCCTCTACATGAATGTCTTTTCACCAGGTTGGGAATACGTTTAGCCTTCTCTGATTTTAAGGTGGATGTAATGGACAGTTTGAGAGTTTCTCCCTCGCAGCTTCATCCTGGAGCTTGAGCTTTTATGAAGGTGTTCAAACTCTGCGGCGAGCATCAATCTTGAAAGTCTTCTCTAACGATCATTTTAGATCTTTTTTCATGGCCCGTACCTCTCAGGATGATGCTCGGAATCAGAGATTGGTCTCCCTTCACCCCTTGGTGCCTTGTTTCACCCCTTTCACCACTGACTGGGGTAATTTTCTTAAATGTTTAATGAACTTCGTCAATTTTATGTAGTATAGCACACGAAAATCTTCCAAAATAGCAAAGTTTTCAAGTTTAATAAACTTTGTTACTTTTATGTAACATAGCACACAAAATTATTCAAAAAGACAAAATTTTACCAATTTAACAAACTTCTTGATTTTTATGTAGTATAACACACGAAAATCTACCAAAATACCAATGTTTGCAAGCTTAACTAACCTCGTGACTTTTATGTAGTATATCACATAAAATTCATCCAAAAGACCAAACTTTGCAAATTTAACGAATTTCGTGACTTTTATTTATTATAGCACATGGAAATCTTCAAAAAGACCAAATTTTGGAAGTTTAACGAACTTTGTGACTTTTAAGTAGTATAGCACATAGAATTTTCCAAAAAGACCAAATTTTGAAAGTTTAACGAACTTCTTGACTTCTATGCAGTATAGCATACAGAAATCTTCCAAAATACAAGTGTATGCAAGTTTAGCGAAGATCGTGTATTTTATGTAGTATATAGCACACAGAAATATTCCAAAACACCTAAGTTTGCAAGTTTAACGAACTTCATAAATTTTATGTAGTATAGCACACGAAAATCTTCAAAATTACCAAATTTTGCAAGTTTAATGAATTTCGTGACTTTTATGTATTACAGCACACGAAAATCTTAAAAAGAGCAAATTTTGGAAGTTTAACGAACTTCGTGACTTTTATGGAGTATAGCACAAATAAATCTTCTAAAATACGAACATATGCAAGTTTAACAAACTTCGTGTAATTTATGTAGTTATAGCACACGAAAATCGTCCAAAATACCAAAGTTTGCAAGTTTAACGAAATTCGTGACTTTTATGAGCATAGCACACGAAAATCTTTAAAAAGAGCAAATTTTGAAAGTTTAACCAACTTCATGACTTTCATGTAGTATAGCATACGAAAATCTTCAAAAAAACCAAATTTTTAAAGTTTTACGAACTTCGTGTATTTTTTGTAGCATAGCACACGAAAATATTCAAAATTACCAAATTTTGTTAGTTTAACAGACTCTGTGAATTTTATATGGTATAGCTCACGAAAATCTTCAAAAAGACCAAAATTGTCAAGTTTAACGAACTTCTTGACTTTTATGTAGTATTGCACACGAAAATCTTCCAAAATACCAATGTATTCTATCTTAATTAACATTGTGACTTTTATGTATTATATAACACAAAAATAATCCAAAATACCAAACTTTGCAAGTTTAACGAATTTCTTGAGTTTTATGTAGTATATAGCACACAATAAATCTTCGAAAAGAACAGATCATGACAGTTTAACGATCTTCGTTACATTTATGTAGTATAGCACTCAAAAATCTTCCAAAATTCCAAATTTTGTAAGCTTAACGAACTTCGTGACTTTTATTTAGTATATCACTCGAAAATCATCCAAAATACAAAACTTTGCAAGTTTGAGGAACTCTGTGACTTTTATGTAGTATATAGCACATGAAAATAATATAAAAGATAATATTTTGTAAGTTTAACGAACTTCGTGACTTTTTTGGAGTATGGCACACAGAAATCTTTTAAATACCAATATATGAAAGTTTAACAAATAAATCTTCGAAAAGACCAAATCATGACAGTTTAACGATCTTCGTTACGTTTATGTAGTATAGCACTCAAAAATCTTCCAAAATTCCAAATTTTGTAAGCTTAACGAACTTCGTGACTTTGATTTAGTATATCGAACGAAAAACTTATAAAATACCAATGTGTTCAAGTTTAACAAACTTTGGACTTTTATATAGTATAGCACACGAAAATCTTCCAAAACATAATATTTTGTAAGTTTAACGAACTTCGTGACTTTTATGGAGTATGGCACACAGAAATCTTTTAAATACCAATATATGAAAGTTTAACAAACTTTGTGAATGTTATGTAGTATAGCACACAAAAATCATTCAAAATACTAATGTTAGTAAGTTTAATGAACTTCATGACTTTTATGTAGTATAGCACACGACAATCTTCAAAAAGACCAAAATTTCCAAGATTAACGAACTTCGTGACTTTTATGTAGTATAACACACAAAATTCTTCCAAAATACTAATCAATGCAAGTTTAATGAACTTTGTTAATTTTATGTAGCATAGCACACGAAAATATTCCAAAATACCAAAGTTTGCAAGTTTAAAAAACTTCGTGACGTTAATGTAGTAGCACACGAAAATCTTCAAAAAGGCCAAATTTTAGAAGTTTAACGAAATTCATGACTTTTATATAGTATAGCACACGAAAATCTTCAAAAATACAAACGTATGCAAGTTTAATGAACTTCGTCAATTTTATGTAGTAAAGCACAGGAAAATCTTCCAAAATAGCAAAGTTTACAAGTTTAATAAACTTTGTGACTTTTATGTAACACAGCACACAAAATTATTCAAAAAGACAAAATTTTACCAATTTAACAAACTTCTTGATTTTTATGTAGTATAACACACGAAAATCTACCAAAATACCAATGTTTGCAAGCTTAACTAACCTCGTGACTTTTATGTAGTATATCACATAAAATTCATCCAAAAGACCAAACTTTGCAAATTTAACGAATTTCGTGACATTTATTTATTATAGCACATGGAAATCTTGAAAAAGACCAAATTTTGGAAATTTAACGAACTTTGTGACTTTTAAGTAGTATAGCACACCGAATTTTCCAAAAAGACCAAAATTTGAAAGTTTAACGAACTTCGTGACTTTTATGCAGTATAGCATACAGAAATCTTCCAAAATACAAGTGTATGCAAGTTTAGCGAAGATCGTGTATTTTATGTAGTATATAGCACACAGAAATATTCCAAAACACCTAAGTTTGCAAGTTTAACGAACTTCATAAATTTTATGTAGTATAGCACACGAAAATCTTCAAAATTACCAAATTTTGCAAGTTTAATGAATTTCGTGACTTTTATGTATTACAGCACACAAAAATCTTAAAAAGAGCAAATTTTGGAAGTTTAACGAACTTCGTGACTTTTATGGAATATAGCACACAAAAATCTTCTAAAATACGATCATATGCAAGTTTAACAAACTTCGTGTAATTTATGTAGTTATAGCACACGAAAATCTTCACAAATACCAAAGTTTGCAAGTTTAACGAAATTCGTGACTTTTATGAGTATAGCACACGAAAATCTTTAAAAAGAGCAAATTTTGAAAGTTTAACCAACTTCATGACTTTTATGCAGTATAGCATACGAAAATCTTCAAAAAAAACAAAATTTTGAAAGTTTAACGAACTTCGTGTATTTTTTGTAGTATAGCACACGAAAATATTCAAAATTACCAAATTTTGTTAGTTTAACGGACTCTGTGAATTTTATGTGGTATAGCTCACGAAAATCTTCAAAAAGACCAAAATTGTCAAGTTTAACGAACTTCTTGACTTTTATGTAGTATTGCACACGAAAATATTCCAAAATACCAATGTGACTTTTATGTATTATATAACACAAAAATAATCCAAAATACCAAACTTTGCAAGTTTAACGAATTTCTTGAGTTTTATGTAGTATAGCACACAATAAATCTTCGAAAAGACCAAATCATGACAGTTTAACGATCTTCGTTACTTTTATGTAGTATAACACTCAAAAATCTTCCAAAATACCAATGTATGCAAGTTTAACTAACTTCGTGACTTTTATTTAGTATATCCTTCGAAAATCATCCAAAATACAAAACTTTGCAAGTTTGAGGAACTCTGTGACTTTTATGTAGTATATAGCACATGAAAATAATTAAAAAGACCAAATTTTGTAAGCTTAACGAACTTCGAGACTTTTATTTAGTATATCACACGAAAAACTTATAGAATACCAATGTGTTCCAGTTTAACAAACATTGGACTTTTATATAGTGTATCACACGAAAATCTTCCAAAACATAATATTTTGTAAGTTTAACGAACTTCGTGACTTTTATGGAGTATGGCACACAAAAATCTTTTAAGTACCAATATATGAAAGTTTAACAAACTTTGTGAATGTTATGTAGTATAGCACACAAAAATCATTCAAAATACCAAAGTTAGTAATTTTAATGAACTTCATGACTTTTATGTAGTATAGCACACGACAATCTTCAAAAAGACCAAAATTTCCAAGATTAACGAACTTCGTGACTTTTATGTAGTATAACATACGAAATTCTTCCAAAATACTAATGAATGCAAGTTTAATGAACTTCGTTAATTTTATGTAGCATAGCACACGAAAATCTTCCAAAATACCAAAGTTTGCAAGTTTAACAATCTTCGTGACGTTAATGTAGTAGCACACGAAAATCTTCAAAAAGACCAAATTTTAGAAGTTTAACGAAATTCATGACTTTTATATAGTATAGCACACGAAAATCTTCAAAAATACAAATGTATGCAAGTTTAATGAACTTCGTCAATTTTATGTAGTATAGCACACGAAAATCTTCCAAACTAGCAAAGTTTTCAAGTTTAATAAACTTTGTGACTTTTATGTAACATAGCACACAAAATTATTCAAAAAGACAAAATTTTACCAATTTAACAAACTTCTTGATTTTTATGTAGTATAACACACGAAAATCTACCAAAATACCAATGTTTGCAAGCTTAACTAACCTCGTGACTTTTATGTAGTATATCACATAAAATTCATCCAAAAGACCAAACTTTGGAAATCTTCAAAAAGACCAAATTTTGGAAGTTTAACGAAGTTTGTGACTTTTAAGTAGTATAGCACACAGAATTTTCCAAAAAGACCAAATTTTGAAAGTTTAACGAACTTCGTGACTTTTATGCAGTATAGCATACAGAAATCTTCCAAAATACAAGTGTATGCAAGTTTAGCGAAGATCGTGTATTTTATGTAGTATATAGCACACAGAAATATTCCAAAACACCTAAGTTTGCAAGTTTAACGAACTTCATAAATTTTATGTAGTATAGCACACGAAAAATCTTCAAAATTACCAAATTTTGCAAGTTTAATGAATTTCGTGACTTCTTTGTATTACAGCACACGAAAATCTTAAAAAGAGCAAATTTTGGAAGTTTAACGAACTTCGTGACTTTTATGGAGTATAGCACACAAAAATCTTTTAAAATACGAACATATGCAAGTTTAACAAACTTCGTGTAATTTATGTAGTTATAGCACACGAAAATCTTCCATAATACCAAAGTTTGCAAGTTTAACGAAATTCGTGACTTTTATGAGCATAGCACACGAAAATCTTTAAAAAGAGCAAATTCTGAAAGTTTAACCAACTTCATGACTTTTATGTAGTATAGCATACGAAAATCTTCAAAAAAAACCAAATTTTGAAAGTTTAACGAACTTCGTGTATTTTTTGTAGTATAGCACACGAAAATATTCAAAATTACCAAATTTTGTTAGTTTAACAGACTATGTGAATTTTATGTGGTATAGCTCACAAAAAATCTTCAAAAAGACCAAAATTGTCAAGTTTAACGAACTTCTTGACTTTTATGTAGTATTGCACACGAAAATCTTCCAACATACCAACGTATTCTATCTTAATTAACATTGTGACTCTTATGTATTATATAACACAAAAATAATCCAAAATACCAAACTTTGCAAGTTTAACGAATTTCATGAGTTTTATGTAGTATAGCACACAATAAATCTTCGAAAAGACCAAATCATGACAGTTTAACGATCTTCGTTACTTTTATGTAGTATAGCACTCAAAAATCTTCCAAAATACCAATGTATGCAAGTTTAACTAACTTCGTGACTTTTATTTAGTATATCCTTCGAAAATCATCCAAAATACAAAACTTTGCAAGTTTGAGGAACTCTGTGACTTTTATGTAGTATATAGCACATGAAAATAATTAAAAAGACCAAATTTTGTAAGCTTAACGAACTTCGTGACTTTTATTTAGTATATCACACGAAAAACTTATAAAATACCAATGTGTTCAAGTTTAACAAACTTTGGACTTTTATATAGTATAGCACACGAAAATCTTCCAAAACATAATATTTTGTAAGTTTAACGAACTTCGTGACTTTTATGGAGTATGGCACACAGAAATCTTTTAAATACCAATATATGAAAGTTTAACAAACTTTGTGAATGTTATGTAGTATAGCACACAAAAATCATTCAAAATACCAAAGTTAGTAAGTTTAATGAACTTCATGACTTTTATGTAGTATAGCACACGACAATCTTCAAAATGACCAAAATTTCCAAGATTAACGAACTTCGTGACTTTTATGTAGTATAACACACGAAATTCTTCCAAAATACTAATGAATGCAAGTTTAATGAACTTCGTTAATTTTATGTAGCATAGCACACGAAAATCTTCCAAAATACCAAAGTTTGCAAGTTTAACAAACTTCGTGACGTTAATGTAGTAGCACACGAAAATCTTCAAAAAGACCAAATTTTAGAAGTTTAACGAAATTCATGACTTTTATATAGTATAGCACACGAAATTCTTCAAAAATACAAATGTATGCAAGTTTAATGAACTTCGTCAATTTTATGTAGTATAGCAAACGAAAATCTTCCAAAATAGCAAAGTTTTCAAGTTTAATAAACTTTGTGACTTTTATGTAACATAGCACACAATATTATTCAAAAAGACAAAATTTTACCAATTTAACAAACTTCTTGATTTTTATGTAGTATAACACACGAAAATCTACTAAAATACCAATGTTTGCAAGCTTAACTAACCTCGTGACTTTTATGTAGTATATCACATAAAATTCATCCAAAAGACCAAACTTTGCAAATTTAACGAATTTCGTGACATTTATTTATTATAGCACATGGAAATCTTCAAAAAGACCAAATTTTGGAAGTTTAACGAACTTTGTGACTTTTAAGTAGTATAGCACACAGAATTTTCCAAAAAGACCAAATTTTGAAAGTTTAACGAACTTCGTGACTTTTATGCAGTATAGCATACAGAAATCTTCCAAAATACAGGTGTATGCAAGTTTAGCGAAGATCGTGTATTTTATATAGTATATAGCACACATTAATATTCCAAAACACCTAAGTTTGTAAGTTTAACGAACTTCATAAATTTTATGTCGTATAGCACACAAAAATCTTCAAAAATACTCCCTTTTGCAAGTTTAATGAATTTCGTGACTTTTATGTATTACAGCACACGAAAATCTTAAAAAGAGCAAATTTTGGAAGTTTAACGAACTTCGTGACTTTTATGTAGTATAGCACACAAAAATCTTCTAAAATACAAACGTATTCAATTTTAACAAACTTCGTGTAATTTATGTAGTTATAGCACACGAAAATCGTCCAAAATACCAAAGTTTGCAAGTTTAACGAAATTCGTGACTTTTATGAGCATAGCACACGAAAATCTTTAAAAAGAGCAAATTTTGAAAGTTTAACCAACTTCATGACTTTTATGTAGTATAGCATACGAAAATCTTAAAAAAAACCAAATTTTGAAAGTTTAACGAACTTCGTGTATTTTTTGTAGTATAGCACACGAAAATATTCAAAATTACCAAATTTTGTTAGTTTAACGGACTCTGTGAATTTTATGTGGTATAGCTCACGAAAATCTTCAAAAAGACCAAAATTGTCAAGTTTAACGAACTTCTTGACTTTTATGTAGTATTGCACACGAAAATCTTCCAAAATACCAATGTATTCTATCTTAATTAACATTGAGACTTTTATGTATTATATAACACAAAAATAATCCAAAATACCAAACTTTGCAAGTTTAACGAATTTCTTGAGTTTTATGTAGTATAGCACACAATAAATCTTCGAAAAGACCAAATCGTGACAGTTTAACGATCTTCGTTACTTTTATGTAGTATAGCACTCAAAAATCTTCCAAAATACCAATGTATGCAAGTTTAACTAACTTCGAGACTTTTATTTAGTATATCCTTCAAAAATCATCCAAAATACAAAACTTTGCAAGTTTGAGGAACTCTGTGACTTTTATGTAGTATATAGCACATGAAAATAATTAAAAAGACCAGATTTTGTAAGCTTAACGAACTTCGTGACTTTTATTTAGTATATCACATGAAAAACTTATAAAATACCAATGTGTTCAAGTTTAACAAACTTTGGACTTTTATATAGTATAGCACACGAAAATCTTCCAAAACATAATATTTTGTAAGTTTAACGAACTTCGTGACTTTTATGGAGTATGGCACACAGAAATCTTTTAAATACCAATATATGAAAGTTTAACAAACTTTGTGAATGTTATGTAGTATAGCACACAAAAATCATTCAAAATACCAAAGTTAGTAAGTTTAATGAACTTCATGACTTTTATGTAGTATAGCACACGACAATCTTCAAAATGACCAAAATTTCCAAGATTAACGAACTTCGTGACTTTTATGTAGTATAACACACGAAATTCTTCCAAAATACTAATGAATGCAAGTTTAATGAACTTCGTTAATTTTATGTAGCATAGCACACGAAAATCTTCCAAAATACCAAAGTTTGCAAGTTTAACAAACTTCGTGACGTTAATGTAGTAGCACACGAAAATCTTCAAAAAGACCAAATTTTAGAAGTTTAACGAAATTCATGACTTTTATATAGTATAGCACACGAAAATCTTCAAAAATACAAACGTATGCAAGTTTAATGAACTTCGTCAATTTTATGTAGTATAGCACACGAAAATCTTCCAAAATAGCAGAGTTTTCAAGTTTAATAAACTTTGTGACTTTTATGTAACATAGCACACAAAATTATTCAAAAAGATAAAATTATACCAATTTAACAAACTTCTTGATTTTTATGTAGTATAACACACGAAAATTTACCAAAATACCAATGTTTGCAAGTTTAACTAACCTCGTGACTTTTATGTAGTATATCACATGAAATTCATCCAAAAGACCAAACTTTGCAAATTTAACGAATTTCGTGACTTTTATTTATTATAGCACATGGAAATCTTGAAAAAGACAAAATTTTGGAAGTTTAACGAACTTTGTGACGTTTAAGTAGTATAGCACACAGAGTTTTCCAAAAAGACCAAATTTTGAAAGTTTAACGAACTTCGTGACTTTTATGCAGTATAGCATACAGAAATCTTCCAAAATACAAGTGTATGCAAGTTTAGCGAAGATCGTGTATTTTATGTAGTAGATAGCACACAGAAATATTCCAAAACACCTAAGTTTGCAAGTTTAACGAACTTCATAAATTTTATGTAGTATAGCACACGAAAATCTTCAAAATTACCAAATTTTGCAAGTTTAATGAATTTCGTGACTTTTATGTATTACAGCACACAAAAATCTTAAAAAGAGCAAATTTTGGAAGTTTAACGAACTTCGTGACTTTTATGGAGTATAGCACACAAAAATCTTCTAAAATACGAACATATGCAAGTTTAACAAACTTCGTGTAATTTATGTAGTTATAGCACACGAAAATCTTCCAAAATACCAAAGTTTGCAAGTTTAACGAAATTCGTGACTTTTATGAGCATAGCACACGAAAATCTTTAAAAAGAGCAAATTTTGAAAGTTTATCCAACTTCATGACTTTTATGTAGTATAGCATACGAAAATCTTCAAAAAAGCCAAATATTGAAAGTTTAACGAACTTCGTGTATTTTTTGTAGTATAGCACACGTAAATATTCAAAATTACCAAATTTTGTTAGTTTAACGGACTCTGTGAATTTTATGTGGTATAGCTCACGAAAATCTTCAAAAAGACCAAAATTGTCAAGTTTAACGAACTTCTTGACTTTTATGTAGTATTGCACACGAAAATCTTCCAAAATACCAATGTATTCTATCGTAATTAACATTGTGACTTTTATGTATTATATAACACAAAAATAATCCAAAATACCAAACTTTGCAAGTTTAACGAATTTCTTGAGTTTTATGTAGTATAGCACACAATAAATCTTCGAAAAGACCAAATCATGACAGTTTAACAATCTTCGTTACTTTTATGTAGTATAGCACTCAAAAAAAATTCAAAATACCAATGTATGCAAGTTTAACTAACTTCGTGACTTTTATTTAGTATATCCCTCGAAAATCATCCAAAATACAAAACTTTGCAAGTTTGAGGAATCTGTGACTTTTATGTAGTATATAGCACATGAAAATAATTAAAAAGACCAAATTTTGTAAGCTTAACGAACTTCGTGACTTTTATTTAGTATATCACACGAAAAACTTATAAAATACCAATGTGTTCAAGTTTAACAAACCTTGGACTTTTATATAGTATAGCACACGAAAATCTTCCAAAACATAATATTTTGTAAGTTTAACGAACTTCGTGACTTTTATGGAGTATGGCACACAAAAATCTTCCAAAATACCAATATATGAAAGTTTAACAAACTTTGTGAATGTTACGTAGTATAGCACACAAAAATCATTCAAAATACCAAAGTTAGTAAGTTTAATGAACTTCATGACTTTTATGTAGTATAGCACACGACAATCTTCAAAAAGACCAAAATTTCCAAGATTAACGAACTTCGGGACTTTTATGTAGTATAACACACGAAATTCTTCCAAAATAGTAATAAATGCAAGTTTAATGAACTTCGTTAATTTTATGTAGAATAGCACACGAAAATCTTCCAAAATACCAAAGTTTGCAAGTTTAACAAACTTCGTGACGTTAATGTAGTAGCACACGAAAATCTTCAAAAAGACCAAATTTTAGAAGTTTAACGAAATTCATGACTTTTATATAGTATAGCACACGAAAATCTTCAAAAATACAAACGTATGCAAGTTTAATGAACTTCGTCAATTTTATGTAGTATAGCACACGAAAATCTTCCAAAATAGCAAAGTTTTCAAGTTTAATAAACTTTGTGACTTTTATGTAACACAGCACACAAAATTATTCAAAAAGACAAAATTTTACCAGTTTAACAAACTTCTTGATTTTTATGTAGTATAACACACGAAAATACACCAAAATATCAATGTTTGCAAGCTTAACTAACCTCGTGACTTTTATGTAGTATATCACATAACATTCATCCAAAAGACCAAACTTTGCAAATTTAACGAATTTCGTGACTTTTATTTATTATAGCACATGGAAATCTTCAAAAAGACAAAATTTTGGAAGTTTAACGAACTTTGTGACTTTTAAGTAGTATAGCACACAGAATTTTCCAAAAAGACCAAATTTTGAAAGTTTAACGAACTTCGTGACTTTTATGCTCTATAGCATACAGAAATCTTCCAAAATACAAGTGTATGCAAGTTTAGCGAAGTTCGTGTATTTTATGTAGTATATAGCACACAGAAATATTCTAAAACACCTAAGTTTGCAAGTTTAACGAACTTCGTGAATTTTATGTAGTATAGCACACGAAAATCTTCAAAATTACCAAATTTTGCAAGTTTAATGAATTTCGTGACTTTTATGTATTACAGCACACGAAAATCTTGAAAAGAGCAAATTTTGGAAGTTTAACGAACTTCGTGACTTTTATGTAGTATAGCACACAAAAATCTTCAAAAATACGAACGTATGCAAGTTTAACAAACTTCGTGTAATTTATGTAGTTATAGCATACGAAAATCTTCCAAAATACCAAAGTTTGTAAGTTTAACAAAATTCGTGACTTTTATGAGCATAGCACATAAAAATCTTTAAAAAGAGCAAATTTTGGAAGTTTAACCAACTTCCTGACTTTTATGTAGTATAGCATTTGAAAATCTTCAAAAAAAACCAAATTTTGAAAGTTTAACGAACTTCGTGACTTTTATGCAGTATAGTACACAAATATCTTCTAAAATACAAATGTATGCAAGTTTAACGAACTTCGTGTATTTTATGCAGCATAGCACACAAAAATAATCCAAATGATCCAATTTTGTTAGTTTAACGAACTTGGTGAATTTTATGTGGTATATAGCACACGAAAATCTTCAAAAAGACCAAAATTTCAAGTTTAACGAACTTCTTGACTTTTATGTAGTATTGCACACGAAAATCTTCCAAATTACCAATGTATATTATCTTAACGAACCTCGTGACTTTTATGTAGTATATCACACAAAAATCATCCAAAATACCAAACTTTGCAAGTTTAACAAATTTCTTGACTTTTATGTAGTATAGCACACAATAAATCTTCAAAAAGAACAACTCTTGCCAGTTTAACGATCTTCGTTACTTTTATGTAGTATATCACTCAAAATTCTTCCAAAATACCAATGTATGCAAGCTTAACTAACTTCTTGACTTTTATGTAGTATATCCCTCGAAAATAATCCAAAATACAAAACTTTGCAAGTTTGAGGAACTCTGTGACTTTTATGTAGTATATAGCACATGAAAATCATTAAAAAGACCAAATTTTGTAAGCTTAACGAACTTCATGACTTTTATTTAGTATATCACATGAAAAACTTCTAAAATACCAATGTGTTCAAGTTTAACAAACTTCGTGACTTTTATATAGTATAGCACACGAAAATCTTTCAAAATACAAAACTTTGCAAGTTTAACGAACTTCGTGATTTTTATGCAGTATAGCACCCAAAAATCTTCCAAAAGACTTCAGAGATACATCTCCGAAATTAGAGATATTTTAGGGTTTTCAGCAGGAGTTCTCCCCCGGGGGATCTATAAAGAATATTGTCTTTTTTTTTTCGATTGTTGTTGCCGCTTTGACACTTAAAAAATTTGGACTTTATTTTCGAGGGAGTTCAGATTATCTATTTATATATTATTTGGACTTAAAAAATTTGTTGCCTCCCCCAGGAGTTCAGATTATCTATTTATATATTATTTGGACTTTAAAAAAAATTTATAGAAGGTAGTCTACTGCAAAAGACATTATTCAACAATCATATCTTAAACACAATCAACATGCATGCATCATGCATGTGTTCATCAAATCTATATACTTAAGAATGCACATGTTATAAAGGTCAAGCCCAAAATTCTCAAATATTGGCCAGTTCAACTCAGATTTTTAACATCATATGAACTCCACTTAGTTGTCTTAAAAATTATGAAGCACTAGACATCAAAAATTATGAAGCACACTTGCTTATTATCTTTAAGATGGTTAACTAAGCACCTTTCCCTTATGAAACTCAGTTGAACTTATTTAAAACGTAATTTTTAAGTGGTCACAACTCACAATTGAAACCTCATTCCATGTGATTATTATTATTGTACTTCAAGGCTAGTGTTTTGGGTATGGGTCTATGTATGTCCTTAAATCCTCACTATTGGTGCTCTCATTGAAAGTTAAGCCACCTAAATTCTTACTTATATGTTGAGTTAAGGTACTATTAAGTGCCAAAATTATGTAGTTTATGCTATATAATCAACGCACTTATTAACTTAAATCGATGAAAATAAATTATTACTCCCCGAAAATTTAAGGTGGTTTGCACAATTGAAAATGTCTTTACAATGAAGAAACTTAATCTGTTAATAAAAATTTGGCTCACTCGACGAATATACACTTGTCTTGCTTCTACTTAAATGCCAACATTTGTGATTTTTGGAGATATATGAAAAATTTGCAAGACTAGAACTAGAGTGAGGAGATAGAGAGTGACCAAGAAAGGATAATAGAGTATGGAGAAGTTTGAGGAATCATCTTGAACATTCAATCTATTCTATTTCTTAATGTATTGTAAGGTTACTGTTGTGCTCATTGCTTTTGGCTATCTAAACTCAATACTCTACCATCACGCAAATGCACGCACCATCTAACCCTAAAAACCTCAACCTATATTAAATTGAGCGTCAAAGTGTTTGCATGTGCGGATGACAAATATCCCAACCTACACCATAATCGAGTTATCATTCATCATTATGTCATCATCATTGTGAAACTTAGTACTAGATCATAACATTGGCATTGTCAATGAAAAAACAGTTATCGAATTTCATTCACAACCCCGTTAAACATGGATTCACATCTTTAACATTACTTTATTTTTCTTGGTTGAGATTTTTTGATAGAGAGCTTAATAGAATAATTTATTATTAATTTTATTAGTATTTTGATGTACTAGATGTTATTATGTTTTTTAAAATATTCTTAAGATATTTTGGGCTTTTAATAGTTTTTGAGCTTTTAGTTATTTATCCATTAGGAACATTATATATGTAGTGTCTTTGACACATCTTAGAGTATCAAAGAAATCAAAGTTATCTTTTTATCTCTATTTTCTTAGTTTATTTGTAATGTCTTTCTTTTTTATTGTGTCAACCCTAATTTGATAGTTTTGATGTGAACCCCGCGGCAATGATAGGGAGATTGATAGAATAATTTATTATTAGTTTTATTAGTATTTTGATGTATTAGATGTTATTATGTTTTCTAGAATATTCTTAGGATAGTTTGGGCTTTAATTAGTATTGGGCCTTTAGTTTATCATCCATTAGTATTATTAAATATATGTAGTGCCTTTGACACTTGAGAGCAATCAAAGAAATCAAAGTTATTTTTATCTCTATTTCCTTAGTTTATTTTAATGTCTTTCTCTTTTTATTGTTGAACCCTAAATTGATAGTTTTGGTAGGATAGCTACCTATCAATTAGTGCTTTCATTCTTGAACACCAAAACCCTCCAATGACATGCGTATGTCCCCTATCTTTCACTACTCAATTTTATCCATATCATCACAACTTCACCACTTTTGCTCCTTCATTTCCATCTTATTCCACAAATTAAACATTTCTCTTGTAACTCCATCTCAAAATTTATCCTATAATCATGGATACGCACCACATCTACAACCTACATATGACTATTACACACCATTCTACCAACAAAATATCTCAACTCCTTTTATTCCTCCCTACCAACCCACACCAAAGCTATCAGATTCAACATCTCATCATTCCCCGCAGAACAAACATCAACAACATTCTTCTATTTCACCTCATCTACATCCATCCTATACCATTTCCCAGCAAACTCACCTGTCCACAGATTCAGTTCAAGAAACATTTTACCAAGAGTTAGAAACTCTAAAACAATATTTGATTGAGACTCATGAGATCTCAAACAAATATAGAGAAGATTTGAAAGAACAAATTCAAAATCTTTCTGATTCATTCAAAAAAACACAAGAAAAATTGAAAGAGAAATATGTTCTGAGTACTATGAAAAAACAGATGGAGGAAGAGAAAGAAGATATTGAAAAAGTTTTTGTTTCACTAACATCAACTCCGGCAAGCATTCCGGCAACACATCCGACGAAAAATCCAGCAACTATTCTGATAGCATCACTTGCGGTTATAATTTTGAAGAAGTTTTCGGTTTCAGATTTACAACCAAATCTACTACTACAACCACCAGATCCACAACAAAAACCACCACTACCAAAACCACTGGATTTGTTGCCTTTGACTTCACCTCTAGTGTCATCTTCTCTGATATTAATAACAGAACCATTAAAACAACAATCAGTGATGTTTTCAAACCCATTTTTGCGACCACCAAAAAAACCACTGGATTTGTTATGGCCATCGGGAACACTAACAGGTTTGCAACGATCTCCGGTAGAACCACTACCATTTTTATACTGCTTCCTTAATTTGGATTATTATTTAGTATTGTTGGAAAGAAAAGGAAACGCAGAGAGGTGTGGAAGAAGAGGAAAGAAACAAAAGAGAGAGGAAAGAAAAGAGAGAGGAAAGGTTTTCAATGTACTATATCTCCATGTGATAGTATAATTATCTCTCTCACTTCCAATACAATCTTATGTGAAGCTAAATGACAAAATACCTTTCTTCAACGTGTCAGCTACTATTCATAAAAAAAATAGATTGATTATTTGAGTTGGGAAAATATGAAGGAATTGATATGATTAAAAGTGAGTGGTTCTGTGTCCTGTCACGTGAAAAAAAAAAGTGGAGCTATTTTCACAAATCAATCTCTATTAAAATGCATCATCACTCCTATCAATAGATTCCACTTTTGAAGAAATGGTTGCTTGTTCATAATCACACTCGAGTGGAGATATTTACTTTTCTTTATTAAAGAAATGGTCACTTCAATTCTCACACCTCATCTCTTTCTATTATTTTTGGGTTAATGTTAGAACCTTGAGGACAAGGTTCAAGTGAATCCGTCGACAATGATAGAGAGCTTAATAGAATAATTTATTATTAATTTTATTAGTATTTTGATGTATTAGATGTTATTATGTTTTTTAGAATATTCTTAAGATATTTTGATCTTTTAATAGCTTTTGGGCTTTTAGTTATTTATCCATTAGGAACATTATATATGTAGTGTCTTTGACACATCTTAGAGTATCAAAGAAATCAAAGTTATCTTTTTATCTCTATTTTCTTAGTTTATTTTTAACGTCTTTCTTTTTTATTGTTGCAACCCTAATTTGATAGTTTTGATAGGAAACTTCTTATCATTTTATCTTGCCCAATTGAAAACTTGTCACACCATGTGTTTTGAAGATCCAATTGAGATCTCAAACTTCAATCTACAATTACAACATGTATAGGGTACCAAAACACAACTATAAGAGGACGTTTGTTTTACGGTATAAAAAATTAATCCCAAAAATAATTTTTCAAGGCATAGCATTTCAAGAAATAAATTTTTATAAAACGTGTTTGGATAGTTCCTTAAAATCTTAGGAATATTTTATTTTTAATTAATAATAAATTATAATTATAGATAAAAATAATAGTTATAGAAATAAAATAGTGTGTTGTAGTGGAAGTAACCAACTATTTTTATATAAAATTTGATGGTATCTGTGAGGAATAAAATATTCACACACTTATGAGAAGAAATTATAAAGTTAATGAACATGGGAAAAATTATTTCTTGAATATAATTTTTTTCTATGAACAATTTTATATTTCCTTCTAACAAACATATGTATTTTTATTTCGAGCCTTAAAATCCTAGGAATATGTTTTATTTCCATGAAACAAACACACCTTAAAGACCAAAGGTTAAAATCTTCAAAAAATGAAGTACATTCATGTCGCCACATCCCCTATTTCAACAAACTCTCAGCATCACCTCCGTAGTCAATCAAACCTATAACCTCAAAGCTAATCACATCCATTCTCTGTGAGTGAAAATGTTTCTCAATATATGGCTATCGACCTTTATAAATATTTGAATTACTCTGATAACCTCCAATGACGATGTACTCCCAAAAAAACTCAAGCATATTATCGTGAAAGCTTGTTTCTATTTGATGTCACGTCTTAAATAATCTCTAGAATTTCACACACAATGCCTATCACTGAATTTTCTCTTTAATGGTATGTCTAAATTTTGATTTTTTTATGTTGAAGTATGCCTTAAAATCTTAAGTGATAAAGAGAAAGTAAACATGTTTCGAGATTGCTGAAACCAAAAATCATTGTGGAAGTCAACAATGTCCGATGTCGGAGCTGGTGTGGAGGCGTTGGGAAGGCTGGTGGCAGTGTATTATAGTTTGAAAGACAGAGGTAACTAGCGGAGCTCGAGAAAATGGAGGCGGCGAGTCGGGTTGGTGAAAGAGGTGAACACCTATGGCCGACAGGTCGGAGGAGGTTTTGACGGGAGATTTGGGTATGTCAAGTATCATATTCGGTCTAGGCAATTTTCATGTATCGAGCTTAGTTTTTTCGGTATGTGGATTAGTTTATTAATGGGTTGTGCTTTAGTCTCTTTAAATATCCGCTAAATTTTTTTTTTGTAGAATATCCGTTAGATTTTAATAATTATACATATGTATCTCTATCATTTTTGTCTTAAAACTCTTGTAAACTTTAGAGCTCAAGACATAGAAAAGGATTTGGAAATCCTATATAATCTTAGAGAGAAAAGGATAAGTTATTAAGAGTGTGCTCTTGGAATTTGAGAAAACCTTAAAGATATCTAAGACAACTTAGAAAACACTTTTAAACACTTCGGGCTAATGGAATCATATATAGAATGTTGGAAAGAGTAAGAAACACTTGATGGTGAAAAGTCAGATTTTTCGTGGGAACTTAGGTGATTATTTTCTTGTAACTCATTTGTAATCTTTTGTAACAACTCTTGGAAATATACTGAATTATAGAGTTTCTCTCTTCTCTCTAGTAGATCATTTAATCGGACAGGTAAACAAGTTATTGTGTTTCCATTGCACAGAGAACAACTCATTTGTAATCCTTTAACTTCTTCTGTGAAGTTAAGTTGTGGTCTTGTTACATAGAGAATTTTTTTGTTAAAGATTATTTATTTTTGTTTCTGTTGTTCTTTGTCCCCACACAACAAATTTCTTAGGGTGATTGACACAACATATTGTTACATCTTAGTAGCGTTGTTTTATATGCAACATGTGTCGCAAGATGTCATGACATTGTGTGAGACATCGTGTCTCTGTGTATTCTATTAAGGAAGTAACATATTGAGCATAATGTTCCTGGTAGGAGATATTTTGTCTTGCCCAGAAGTTGTTGTGCACTGAGTAAATCATGCGTTGATTGAAGATTTGTTTTTATATTTATCTAACCATGTTTAATCTTTTATGCACTATTTAGAATAAGGAAAATTTCCCAAAAAGATCATTTCATCAAGATTAAAATAGATCAAATCTGATATGAGTAAGATTTAATCAATCAATGATTGAAAATCAACATAATGAGGAATTGGTTACTTGCGCTTGTGGAATTGTTTAGTCACGTTCAAAGATGAAAACCCTAATGGGCTTTGCAACTAGACCTTGTTTCTACTTAAGGAGGAGTTTGACATTGTTAAGATTCAGACCTTACAAAATCAAGCAAGGCATGTTTATTTGTTTGAGTCTATTTGTTTTGTTTAGTTATACTATATTATTAAGTCTTATTCATATGGTAAATAATAGAGTATTTTGAGTTACAATTCGTTCCATCATTCGTAATTTATTGTAACTGTCCAAACAGTTGGGAGAGTGCTTGAGAGAAAGTGAGAGGGGTCTCATATTCAAGGAGAGTTTTGAGTTGAAATCACGGGCAGTATTAAGAAAAGCGACATTGAACTAAGAGAGTTCAAATCAGACCAACTTTTACTTTTGACTATTAAGAGTGGATTTCCGTTCTTGGGTTAATGTCTTTCAGACCGTAGGTGACTTTGCACTGAATTGCGTTAACAAATCCTTATGTCATTTTACTTATCATTGTTATTTTACTGATTTCATGCTACTCTTGTCATACACATTTTTATGACATTGTGCCCGATATCTTGGCATTCGATAAATAGAATTTCAATTGGCATCACAATAAGAACCATGTTCTGATTGGATGAGCTCTAAAGGATTTATACATTCTGTTCAAAGTGGACAATGCTAAAGAAGAATGATCTATAAATTAACCACCTATTATAAATGACATAAACTATAATTATTGGAAATCTCACGCAATTGATTTTCTTAAGTTAATGGATAGAAAAACTTGGAAAGCATACATTATAGGATGGACACCCTAATAGTTACTACAAAAGATGACACACAATCCATGAAGCTAGGAGAAGATTGGTCTAAAGAGGAAGATGAAGAAGCTCGTGGAAACTCTCGTGCTCTCAAATTAATAGATTTACGAGATCGTCGTCTTCTTCTAAAGAAAATAAAATAATAAAGGAAATGCAAGAAAAAATTGTTACACTTAATGAAAAGAATTTAAAAATTGATGAATTAATAATGGAGGAAATTCCATTATTAAAGCAAATGGACAATTCTAGGAAGGGGAAATTGCACTTTTAATGCAAATGCAAAATTCTACTAGAATGTATATTATTTTTATTCATCTTATCTTAATGAATTTTTACATAGTGTAAAACATGCTTAAAAAATTAAAGAAAATAAGTATAATGAGTTTTATTTTAATACTTTTTTCAGAGATCATACTTAAAATCACTCGGAGATAATAAATGTTCTTGACTCTAACTACCAAATTAAAGATAATGAAACATCAAGAAAGATTAATTAGACCTTGCTAAGAATTAATTAGACTTTGCTAAAGAACTAATTATCCTTTGCTAAGAACTAATTTATTATGAATTTTTTCTATGTATTACATTATGACTATGAATCTTATACTTTTTTTGTCATTATGCTTATTATAAGATTAGGATTTGATATACTTTCACTATATATTGTATTATATCAAATTAAAGAACTCACACTTTTCTTGATATTATGATACTTAATTGATATTAGAATTTTGCGATTGCAATTTCATTTTGCAAAATATTAAAGAAAATAAAATAAAAGTTAAAAAAAAGGTAAAAGAATTTCACCCAAATAAAAAATAATAATTTAGAGAAATAAAAATATAAGAGAATAAAAAAATATTACTAAGAATAAAAAAGTTGAAATGATAATTAATAATAGTTCAATGTATAAAATAAATAATTAGTATCACTATACATTGTTACCAAATAAATTGTTATGGAATTCTAAAACAAGTTGCGACGGTTAAAAAAGTTACAATTTCACATTCAGGATAGTTTGCATTAGGGGTGCAAAACGGGTCTGGCTCGTGGGACCGGTTTACTCATCCGACATAAAATGACGGGTTAGATTGAAATTTTAGGCCTGCCGCCCACTCAAGTCCACACCGCCAAAATTGATCACCAGCCAATACTCACTCTGTCAAAACCCGCCGCCCGCCAAAGTCGCCTCCACCTATTCGTTCAATACGTCCCGCCTTAAGTCCGTCATTTGTTAGTTAATTCTAGTAATTGCTATTCTTGATGGTTTAATTTATATATTTGTTTGTAAATATATGTAACATGTATGTTTAAATAAAATTTGTTAAAAAGATATTTTATAAAAAATTGTTTTAAAAAATAAGTAAAAATTTTAATTTAAAGGTAAAAAAATCTATTAATCTATTAAAATTGTTCTAAAAAATAATTTATGCCCATTTCCACTTGGCGGGCTTGTCCGTCCCGCTATTTCATTGGCGAACTTAATGCGGGGCGGGGCGGTCGGCCCGTTTTGCCACCCCTAGGTTGAACAACACCTAAAAATATTCATGACAGTTTGAATCCGTCGCAAATGATTATTTAAGGCAGTTCAATAACGTCGCAAATGGTTTGGAGTGACGTCTTTTAAAACCGCCGCCGCAATTCATATTGATGGCACACGCTTTTGAGACATAACATAAACCGCCGCGACCCAAGTATTGCGGCAGCCGCTTAACTCTTAAAAAAAACCGCTCAACCTTCTTTTATTCTTGTAGTGAAACCTGGTTCCTTTGAATTCCCCACTTGTGTTCTTCCTAATTGTAAGTGATTTTTTTCAGATCCATTCTATATTCTTTAGATGAAAATAAAACATTATCCTAATGATATAAACTTCCTATAAAATAATTTTGTATTTCCACCTCACTTTTATTTCTAATTTATAAATATTGTACTTTTCACCATGATTTACAATATAGTAATTTTCAGATAATTTTTTTTTCTGAAAGAATTATGAATGAGAGGTGCAGGCACTATTGATTTCCAGTGTGGTAATGGAATACTGCCAATTCCATCACCTCAACTTCCAAATGCAGCAGATCCTAAGCTTATCACTATCATAAATTTACTATAAATAAATTTTACTAATCACATTACAAAATGTTGCCAATAGTTTTAAAGAAAATAATAATAATATAAGATTGAGTGCATTACAAAAGCCATACTCCATAGTTTTAATAATATATAGGTCTAGATAGATAAAATTACATTGAATCATCATGAAACTGGTCTCAAAAAATTGACTTTGGCCAGTAAATAAAGCTCATTCTGAACTCACCAACTTCTTCAGCTCTTTTTTGTTTACCTGAAATTTTAATCAGACAAGAATTAACTTTGCTTCCTAAAGATTATTTTGCGACGAAATGAAAAGGAAACTGATGTTTGATTATGATTAGGACGCATAGAAGCGAAAGTAGTTTACCTTCCCCATTGCATTGCGAGGGAGCGACTCCCACACGATAAGTCGAGTTGGTATCTAAAGGTATAAACAAATTATTAGAAGAAGTTTACTTTTGCAACTCTTGTAACTATGATGAATAGATTGATGAAATTTTTGCAACTCTTGTTCGAATTCTCATGCTCTCACTTAACACGTACGAAAATGGTCATGCAACAATACCTTGTAAGGTGCAAGTTTAGTTTTGGCCCAAGTGGATAACTCTGCTAGGCTTAGAGCAGGCTTCGACTCTTCTTCGCTCTTTGCGGCTGGCACGATAATTGCACAAACAATTTCTCCGTAGACTTTGTCCGGTATGCCCAAAACACAACATTCTGAGACTGCTGGATGCTGCAAAAAGGTTTTGATTGTGAATATCATATCATAAATGTATGGTATTGTTAACAGCTGACAACCATAGGATGAGAAAATGAGAGCCACTTGCCTCAACTATTACTGATTCAATTTCTAATGCAGACAGCTTATAGCCACCGTTCTTGATTATATCCGCGTTCTTACCTGATAAAAAGTATAGAATGTACTCAATAGGTTTTACTTCCATCGCAATCGAACTTCTACTACTCTGATGATAAGATCACATTTATGAATCTTTCGCTTACGTCCTAAAATGATGAAATATCCATCTTTATCTGTAGTGACAACATCTCCGGTCTTAAAGAATCCATCATCTGTAAACGATTCTTTCGTTTTCTAAAAAATGCAAAATTTCTTAGAGGGAGATATAGTACAAGGGTAATAATTATAACAAAATGATGATTTCAGAATGATTAAATACGAGAAATTAACATCCTGAAAGTACCTCGGGGAGATTATAATATTCTTTAAACAATGAAGGGCTTTTGACGCAAAGCTCGCCACCCCCCGATTCCCCACTCTCATGCTCCTCGTCTGCAAGAATCTTGACCTGCCATTCATGCAGAAAAGCCAAGGTATCATCTTTCTATGGTTAACAGAAAATGTAAAAGTGCTAGCTCAACTAACCTGCACACCAGGTAACGGTTTGCCAACGGTGCCTGCTTTACGCTCACCTTTCAAAGGATTTAACAGCGCAATAATAAACTAGAAACATCGATACAATAACGTAAGGTTCATCTAAAAAAATCATCGCAGAATTAATAAAAAATGTGCATGATTCTTGACGAGTAAAAATGATTCGTTAAAGTTTTTACTTACTTCAGTCATGCCATAGCGCTCCAATAAGCGATGTCCAGTGATGGATTCCCATTCTTGCAAAACAGGTTGAGGAAGCGAAGAGGATCCACTCATCTAAGTAGCAGAATGATAACATATCAGATTTTTTTAGATTGAGAATGGTTAGTCAATAGTCATCACACAAATGTTTTATACATATAACGGTTATTTACCATTAGACGCAAGTTCCTCGCACCAGATGCAGAAGCGACTTGCAGCTCGGGATCCATGGCATGATAGCCTTGTATTAGTCGAATGTACATAGTCGGAACCTTCATTTAGAAAATATATAATCATACTTCAGTTATTTTGTGAGAATGAGCCATATCATAGATTTGCTCAATGTTGATACTAATCATACTTACTCCGGTGAATATAGTTATAGCGTCATCAGCCTTGTGTCCATCAGTTGGATATGACTCGCGCCATCTCTTCCAAATTCCACTGACACTAAATTTCGGAAGAAACTCAACCTTCAACAAGGTAGTTTATACTCTTAGCGACAAAAAAATCATACATTCAGAATGGATGCTATTTTGAGGTTACTTGTACCACAAGTAACACTTTCTTATCTTATTGTATTTGCTTTGTAAGAAGTGAGAAAAGTAAATTACCGTGGAACCGACGTAGAGAGGGGCTAGTAAACCCTTGACAAGCCCGTGGACATGTACTTCATGTATGTTAAGGATTGACATCACAAAGATATCAAGATCATATTTTCAGCAAATATACTAAATATGATAAATTTTTTTCCAATTACAAAAGTATCGAACAACGCATTAAAAAAAGTCTTTCATGGATATGATGTAGTGGTAGACAATGCAAAAACCGATCAGCTGATGTAAACTCCCATGCTTTTGTCAATGCTTGGACCTGAGCAAGGATGCTTCTGTGTGTATGAACAACTCCCTTAGGCTTACCTGTTGTGCCGCTAGTGTATATTATCAATGCTGGATCTTCAACTAAGTCAAAGGATACGAAAAACAGATGATGAGAAAGAACTGTCATAAAATTACAACTTTATCAATTTTTAAAAACCGAAAGTGTGATACTCTTACTAGATTTTCCGATATTTTCCAGGAAAATTCTGTCTGTGTCAAGTTTTCCATTTTGTGAATGCTTATTATTGCTTTTCTCTGAGGACTTATTAGGAACGGGCGGAATATGAAAAAACCGAGATGATGTTTTGTTGGCAATGCTTTGCATTAACTCGCTATGATCTTCGGTACTCAGTATTGCAGACACATCCTATAATCAAATTTCAACTAAGATTCAATCCAAGGTTAAAGCATATGTTAAACAAACAAAAGAAAAGGATGTCTCATGTAAGAAAAAGTGAGACTTTCCAAAGCATACCGAATTATTTATCACATACAGGAGCTCTACTTCTGGAAAGCTGAGTGCAAGTGGAACAGCAACACCTCCGCTAAACCAAATTGCAAGTATTCCGACAACAAATTCTGCAGATGGTTTGGCTACAATTCCTACTCGAGCTCCTGCAAGATTTCCCTAGAAAATAACATAATTGTTTTTAGCACAAGCGCTTATATATAAGTATAAGTTGTTTTTAAAATAAAAGGAAATCAAAGGTATAGCTCACTACCTTGACATCATTTTCACACAAGAGATTAGATAGCTTTTGTGCCGATGAGATAAGCTGATTGTAACTATAACTCTTCTGATCAACTCTGATAGCAACACTTTCATGACTTGCAACTTCTTGTTTCGCAATTGCTTTGAAAATGTCCATAAATGTAGTAGATTGAGATGCGATATAAAAGGAAGAAACAATCAAATAACCTTACATATGAAATTATTAGATACAAAGCAATGTCTACATTATGAATACTGAACAAGAAAGATATTTTTTCGGTATTTTTCTCAAGGGACTAACAACTCAATGTCTACATTAGTTTTTTTCGGTATTTGCATGATAATCAATGTGTTGGGAATTCAAGTGAGTTTGGAACCCTACAACTGTTAAGGATAAGCAAGATAAACATAAAAATGAGAATTCTTAACCAACCTTCCCAATTCTGATCCTGAAATTGCATGACATTGTTAAGCTAGTCCAAAAATAAGAGAAATTGCTACAACTACAAAAATTCCAAAAGCTGCAAACTGTCTGTCATCTTAATCCATACCAACACTCACAGGACTAATTTAACAATCATACTAAAAAAATTTGAGCCAAATTGTTGGTAGTTTTCAAATTTATGGACTAATCTGATACATTCACTAACATAGGGTAATATCTGAACTAAAATGACCCATAATTTCTATGACATTTTTTTTTCAACCTTACAATTTCATGCACCAATCTGGAGTAAAAGTTCAGAACATAGTATCTATCAAGCACTGACCCACACAGTGACACAACAGCAACAATAATCAAGTCTTATCTCACTAAGTGGATTCGACTAGATGGATTAACTTCGCCATTATGTTATATCCAAGACCATGCTTCTATCCAAATATTAATTTCGAAATCTTTCATAATAATTTTCCTTATAGTTTTTCTAGGTTTTCTTCTTCCTCTAGTTGTTTGACTTCTTCCATCTTATCTACTGTTCCGTTGTGGAATCATAAATGGAGAGGATTACGAAAACTATGGCGGAGCGAATCTTCCTCAGCAGTTCAGTGATGCAACACCGTGGATCGGTGGTTGCGATCACGGTGTATCTTGAACCGTAGATATTGGTTTTGAATCAACGCGTTAATCATTTTCGATCTTGAATTGGCGTTGCTAATCTCCGATGCGACAGATCAAGGAGGTACTTGCTTGGTTAACACTCCAACGCCCAAATATTAGACATTGTGTACCTGAAAATGCTTTGTGAAGGTATTTATACCTTGGGCTCAATGGAGCGAATTTGATAAGTGGGCCTCGTGTGATTGAGTCTTTGGCTGACATGGAATAGTTTCCCCTAAGTCTCATCGGACATTCAGGATGTCGAAGGAGTCTTTTAGCAGTTGTGGCCAGCCTTGGGGAATGGTTGTCCAAGCATCGGCTGGCATGCGCTTCTTTGATTTTACCAAAGTGTAATGGAGAGCGTGATCATTAAATGCAGTTCCATCACAGAAATGTTTCACCATTTTTTTTGATGTGTGACCTGAAAAGGTATGAAGTGGCGTGATGCAGTTTACTGTGCACTTGAATGTGCTTGAGTTTGGTTGTGTTTCCCAAGACAAAATCTGACCTTTCATCCAGACTTTGCTTCTTACTTTCAATTTGATTTGCCCGATTGTCTTCTCCTATATAAGGATAGAGAAAATGTGGAGAAACTTTTTTCACAATCTTGTAGATTGAGTTTTCCTTGTTTCATTTGAGCTTTTCTCTCTTCTTTGATAACATTTTTACAAGAGTAACCATCTCCACACATTTAAAGCCTTTTGGCTTTCACCTTTCTTTTTTGCTTTATTTCCCCTGACCTTTGTTAAGTGCAAAAATGTACTTATTTTGTATATATGTTTTGTTGCACTTAACGATACTTTTTGTTAATACCGTTTGAATAATATCCCGTTTTGTGCATAAATACGTATGCTTTGTGAATAGATATATTTTCATACACTTTTATACCTTTTGATATTTTTCTACTCTTTTTGTAGGTATTCTTGCGTATTTGGAGCATGAGCAATAAAGTGTCGAAGACACGGCTTCAAACGCGCGATTTTGAGCAACGGAACAAGCGCATCAACGAATAAGGCTCAAAACCAAAAAATAATAAATCACCAATTTGGTTGATATGTTGTCATTGTTAGATAGGAAATTGAATAAGCTTTCCAACGCTTCGAACCGGGCGCAAATCGGAGTTACGGTTCTCAAGTTACGTCATTTTTACTAAATTTTCAATACAGCAGGTTGGGCGCGACGCGCGCTGTAGGGCGGTTTAGAAAGTCATAAAAGAGGAAAAATCACATTTTTGAGAGATGGTTGGATATTTTAGAGCTCCAATCCATCCAATAACATTTTTTTAGTGGAATGATGCTAGAAAACACATTGGAGCTGTCAAATGGATGATCCGGGGTTGAATCCTTCATCAATCGGAGCCGACAAACCGGGAGATTTTTGGGTTTTTCTCCATTTCTTCTCTTTGTAGTTTTTTTTGTGAGTTTTGTTATGTATATACTTTGATCTCATGTATATTTGTTGACTATTATGTTATATAAAGCTTGCTTTCATATTTTTATGGATTATTGTCTTAGATTGTTGCTTTGTGGCTATGTGTTTGAGTTGCTATAGAGATGTAGGGCACTAATGCTTATCTAGGATGATTTTCTATTAATTTAATTGCAGAGATGGATTAGGTTGATAATCACTTAGTGTCAGTGCTTAATGCGTCTGAGTGGTCGTGTTTGTCTGAGAGATCAACATTTACGGGAAGCTCGGATTTCTCATGTGTTGTTTAGGTGTCTGAGAGATCGTCACTTAGATAATGTTGTGGGTTATGTTGTTGACATGTGGTAATATTGATAGGTTACAAGTTGAGTATATTAGGTCAATAAGTTTAAGTTTGTGAAGAGTAAATTATATGCAATCCTTGATAGTTTCTTCTATTTGAAGAATGAATTCTTTTTATGTTCATAGTTACTTTTCAGTTTTTACCGTCTAAACCCATTTTAACCCGAACTCATAACAAAGAATCCGTCGAACGGCAGTCCAGTAGCACTAGTCCCTATGGAGACGATAATTTCCCGGATAAATACTTCCAAAACTTTTGTTGCTTGCCGCTATACCGCTCCAACAACCTTACATTTCAAGGTACCTTCCCTCCACTTCGGTTTTTCATTCAAGCATTTATTGTATTTTTGTTACGATAAAAGATAACCCTATTATCATAAAGAGTCACTCAGAAGATAGTGCTTCTTCCTTTTTGAGAAGGAGGAGGGAATCTGCGCCGCATTCCCTTCCTTATACCTAGAGGGATTTTGAATCGGAGATCACTTCTCTGATTGGGGATTCGGAAACTTAAGGAGTGTTTAAGGACTCCTTTTTTGAGAAAACTTTGTCATCCGGCCCTTTGGGAATTTTCCTGATAGGGAAAAATGGTGAAAGTGGTGACCCTTTTGAGAAACTAATGCCTCCTCCTGTCTTGACCGAGGCAGAAATAGAAGCTTCTTAGTAAAAGAGGGAACATGTTGGTATCTTCGTCAAAGTATATCGGGGAGCGATTGACACTGAACCTAGTGATAACGAAATCACGCGTCATTTAGAATGTCAGGGACAATCTAATGCTATGTCTTAGATCAGTCTCAGTGATCATTATAAAGGTAATGAACTGGCCCGTAATGGACTTCAATTAATTTAGTCGACTAACGGCAACAGATATCATTCCTTGGCCGTCAAAGTGGTTGGGACTCCTTCCATCTTGAATATTGTCGAGGCTATAGCGAATGCTGACATTACAGACGACATCCCCTCAGATTAGTTGATTCTTCCAATATGCCCGACGGAGAGGATATGCAGTTCTTTTGAGGGTTGTCTGGTTCCTTTATATGAATGTCTCTTCACCCTGGTTTTGAGGTGGTTGTGATGGACCGTTTGAGAGTTTCCCCCTCGTAGTTTCATCTCGAAACTTGAGTTTTTATGAAGGTGTTCCAACTCTACGAAGAGCATCAATCTTGAAAGCCTTATCTAGAGATCTTTTTAGATCTTTTTTCATGGCCCATACTTTTCAGGATGATCCTTGGGATCGGAGATTGGTCTCCCTTCGCCCCTAAGTTCCTTAGTTCATCCCTTTCACCACTGACTGGGGTAGCTTTCTTAAATGTTTCATGTCGGTGAAACCTATTACTCCTGAGGCTTATTTTTCCTTTTATTTGTTCTCGACCCCGATGTGATGTGCCCATTCTTGCAAAAGCGGTTTTTTGAAGTATTGGTCTAGAACTTATTTTTGTCGGCCTCTTTCTTCTTACCATTATGGGCTAATTACTTTATTTTCCGAGGAGGTGAAAGTGAAAGAGGATCTGTGTGTTGGTATCAAGGGCTCAGTTATTAAGAAGGATTTGGTCTTGGTGAAGCACCTATTTCTCTGCGAAAGAATAAGCGAATAGACACTTATGTAATTATCACTGCACATGGTCATGTTGAGAGGCAAAAACTCTTTGGTAAGGATGGGGACTCAGAGCATTTTTTTAAAAAGTGTAGTTGGTGCCTTGAAGATAACATCCATGCATTAGTTGCATAAGGCTCTCGCATTCACCAAGGATCGGAGTCTTAAAATCGGTTTATCTGGTCGAGTGTTGGTGACTCCTGTGTTACTTCTACTTTTGCTCTAGGGGTTTAGGAACCGATTACAGTTGATGCCCAGACAGTAGTTGGACTACTATCTCGGGTATAACTCCTGAGGTGGAACAAATGACTACTGTGGTGGCCAACTTCTTTATCCGCGAGCCTTCACTATCTTCTTCTTCTGTCAAGAGGAGTTGGGGTGATAGCTTTCCCACTTCTATTGAAGGATATTCTTCTAAATGGGCTCGCCTGTCGTAGGGTTCCGAGTTGGAGGCTATTACTCCTTTCTTCCAGCTTTCTATTATTCTTCCATCTCGGGTACCTAGCACCTTAGAGGAATTTGCTGTTGTTGTGGCCAATGAGGACCTAACCTTTGTCCGGAGCTCATTCGTAACTATCAAGCAGGATCTTTTTGTAGATCCTTCCTAAACCCAGTTTAGGGTCGGAGCCCTGATTTCGATGGTAGCTTCAGGACATGACAATATAGTGGGCTATGGTGACCTTTTTAGGGGGCGGGATGAGTTAAAAGGAGAAATGTGGGGCCCTTGAGCAAGAAAATTTCGCGGCTGAGAAGGAGTTGGCCAAGTTACGGGTAAAGTTAGAGCTTGCTACCTCTTTGCAGAAAGAGGTAGATTGGTAAGGTTCTCTGTCAAATATTTCTACTCAAATAACGAGGTTAAAGGCTTCTTTTGCTAAGTAAGAGATAAGTTGGAAGAAGGCTTCTTAAAATGCAGCGAAAGTGTGTCGTGCATTCGAAGCGGATTGAAAAGTTCTTCAGCAGAAGAAGGATGATCAGATCAATGCTTTGAAAGGCATTGAGGAGGAGGTGGTTGCCACATGGCAGAAATCTCAAGAGTCTCTTCAGCGGGCAGTGGAAGTCGTGTATCGGGTCCGGGATCATATGTTGGAGCAGATGCGAAGATTTTGTCCTATAATTTCTGTCACAGCCGATCAACCGGATCCTTTTCGAGTTGTTCCTAAAGAGGATGCAGGAGGTGTCCCGAATGTTTTGGAGTCGGACGCTGATGTTTGAGGGTCTTTGTGCTTCCCTTTCTATTTTACTTTTGTTTTGCTCCTGTAAGATTTTGTCGGCCTTTTGTGCCTCGATTTGTAATCAATATTTATTTATACCATTACCATACTTGTTCTTTCAATTTCTTATTGTGCTCTTCTTAATCAAGATTTTTCGGTGATTGAAGGTCGAAGAGCGTCAGGGATCGATTTCGAGCCCTGTAATTTATTGATTTATTTGCTATAAAGAGCGGTAAAGAATATTTGATTAAAGTGTAAATAACTTCAAGTTTTTTGTGATGCCATGTTTGGATGCCTTGTTTGTTAGCATGTCCCGTTAAGATGTACGTGTTGTCTTGACAATATTTCGAGTCATTCGGATGTAGCTTTAGTTAGAACATGCTTGCGTAAGAAAAACATTTGGTTCAATTTGATGTGTCCGTACGTTGGATTCATAATGGTGAGACATGAGCTCAGCTCTGGGCGTTCATGCTTTATAATGCACCTGTAATGATTTCGCAGGAAACCGGTTAGACGCAACTATGCTTTAAATCATATTCATATGAATAAAGTATGTGTCCGATTAAATGTCGTTATGTTTTGAATCATACTTACAGATGAGGGACATGAAACCTGCTTGATGTTTCCCACACGACCATCCCGGTTGTGGCAGAAAACCCTGGCGTCTTCGCTTGGTAGGTGGTCGGTGGGGTTTATGCCTGGTGTTCTCAAAAATTGCCTTTGGAGACCAGTACAATCCTAGATCTGGATCTGAGATCATCCTCCCCGGTGATTCGTAGGATTTTCGAGGAAATTGTAGATCTTGACAGTGGAACTGTGATCGAGTCGGCTCCGGCGAACTTCGATGGTCTCCGCGCACCACCGCTTTCGAAATCTAGATAGTCGTGAATGAAGAAATCGAACGGCGTGTGCAAATTTCAAGAGATAGTTTGAATTGAAAGGTTGAATGTGATTTTGATTCAACGTTACAAGAATATTACGAGTATGTGAGTGAAAATAGGATATGAAATCGTGGAAATGATAGGAATCGAAAGTCGTTTCCCACAGACGGCGCCACTGTTCCATTGCGGAACCAAATCTGGAGAGGACTACGGAAACTACGGCGGAGCAAAGTTTCCTGAGCAATTCAGTGATGCACTCGGGGTTTGGAGGTTGCGATCATAGTGTTTCTTGAACCGTAGACGCTGATCTTGATTCAACTTCATTAATCAATGTCGATCTTGAATTGACATTGCTAATATCTTATACGACATATCAAAGGGGGGTACCTGCGGCTGTATGGTTAGCACTCCAACGTCCAAGTCAGTTTAGGGTTCAAGATAATCATAGTGAGAGTGGAGATTAAAGATTATGTACCGATAAACCTTTTGTGAAGGTATGTATATCTTTGGCTCAATGGAGCGAGTTGGATAAGTTGGCCTCATGTTATTGTGCGGGTAGTAAGCATATACTCTCCTTGTCACATAATTTACAATTTTTTCTCTACATGTTCAAACCACCTAAGTTTATTTTCAATTATTTTTTTACTATAAATAATACCCTAACACTCTAGAATATTATCATTTATATTGTTATCACATTTAATCTTACCACACGTTCAATATAATATTCTCATCTCTAATATACTTACTTAATTCTAGTGTTGATTCCTTATCGTCCAATATATAATGTCCCGTTCAACATTGAGCCAAACACACACCTTAATAACTTGAAAAAGTAACAAATTAAATATGATCACGCGTGTTACGTACTTAGTAGTGTAGTGTCGGTGTGAACACCGATAATCTGTTAAACAAAAAAATCACAGAATACAAAGAAATAGGCATTATGAGAAAGAAAGAAATGAGAGAGACTCACAGGAGGAATGTGATGAAGAACGAGATTGAGAGCAAGAGATAGTGGTTGTGTAAGAGTAGTTAACAGAGGAAGGTGGCAACAACGGATAAGAAAAGTGATGGTGAGGAAATCTATGATCATGATGAAGATGATGAAATGGAAGAAGAGGAAACTGTTTGTTGAATGTCTGAAATGAGTGGCTCATTTTGATGGTGAATTGAAACAATTTGATTTTGAGTTTAAGGTAGTTTTTCTAACGTTGGTTGGTTTTCTCAACTGGATTCATCGACTGTGGTTTTATATGTCCCCATGCACTATCATTTGAACCACGTTTCTATGTTTTTTGAAGGGAGTGTTTGGTTTTGAAATTTACAATAATTGATTCTATGAATAATAATTTTACAGAGTACAAGTTAATCATTTTTGCGACAACATCATTAATTGACCCTACTAATCAATCAAAGAGTTATGTGGTATATATGTACAAGTTAATAATGTTAATGTATTTTTGTTTAAAGAAATTATAATTTCTTAAAATACTTTAAATAAATACTTAATTTAAATTATTTTTAAATTATAATTCTAAATATTTAATTATTTTATTATAAATTTTTTAAATAAGATGCATCTTTTTGAAAAAAATACATAATTTTTTAAATAGGACCTGAAGTTATTTTTAATAATTTTTTATAAAATTATTTCTAAGATGCATCTTTTTGAAAAAAATACATAATTTTGATAATATTTTAATAATATTTTAATATTCAACAATGCATATTTATAATACGGGTTGTCAAAACTAATTTTTTAATTTATAAAAAATAAATTCAAAATAAAATATAAACTTTTTTCTATGTAGTTTTTAAGCAACGGTTTTTAAATTATTATTCTAAATATTTTATTATTTTATTATAACTTTTTTAAATAAGAAAATTGTAAAAAAAAAAAAGATTAAATTTGAAGTTAGTTTACTTAAACAAATGAAAATATCATTAAAAAAAGGATTAGAGAGGAGAAGAGAACTGAGTGGAAGAGTTAGAGAGGAATGGGAGAAAAGAATCATGTCGCGAAAAAACTTAGTTTATGTTTGGTTATCCAGTAGAAAGCATAGAATCAATTCCGAACTCTTAAAATTAATTATGGAATGTTTGACATTTTCACATACTGTGCTACCACTGTGTTTTTTTTTTTTTTCAAAATTGATTGTTTATGAAGCTACAATTTCTAGTTTCTTAAAATCAATTCTAAGAATTAATTCTCCCTTTTTCAGTTTTTCTTTTTTTTCCTTAAATTTAACAGCATCAATAACTCTCGTCGTCTTTTTTTGTGTGCCATTTTTGTCATTTACACATCGAAAAGTAATTTTGATAAAATATTCAAACAACATTTTTCATACAAATCGCTTTAGTTGTGAATATATCCAAACATAAATCACTTTTTATTAAACTTAATTTTAACTAAAATTAATTCTACAAAATCAATTTTCTCAAAATTAATTTTTTTCACCGCAGAAAGTTAGAAGTGATAGTTAGAAGTGATAGGACGTGAAGTTATTTTCTAATAATTTTTTATAAAAGTTATTTCTAAGATCATCTTTTTAAAAAAAATACGTAATTTTGATAATATTTTAATATTCAACAATGCATATTTATAATACGGGTTGTCAAAACTAAATTTTTAATTTATAAAAAAAAATTCAAAATAAAATATAAATAAATTCAACAATGCATATTTATATAATTTTTTTTTAAAATATAAATAAGATATTTATTTTTAAAAATTAAAACTAAAATATCATAAATATTTGAAAATAATATTGACAAAACAATAATTTTTTTAAAATTATTAATTAATAAATATTAATTATTTGTTTATATTAAAATAATAATTCAAATTATATTTAATTTTAAAAATAACAAATAAATAAATTAAATTAAATTATACACGTTATATATATATATATATATATATATATATTGAAATGTCAAATGTTACACAAATAATATTTAGTGAAATGTCAAATGTTACACAAAATTCATACACTCAATTGTAAGATTTAGGATTTAAATTTGAATAAAGACCTAACGATGACAGTGTCTATATTTTTTTAGAATGATAAGTGCTTATTATTTCTTATTAGTGATGTAAACTCTAAATACAATATTGT
Organism: Vicia villosa; assembly: GCF_029867415.1. NCBI lineage: Eukaryota > Viridiplantae > Streptophyta > Magnoliopsida > Fabales > Fabaceae > Vicia > Vicia villosa. Next base: position 4,209,067 of record NC_081184.1, on the reverse strand, counting down.
AATGATTTCTATTTTGAGAAATATCATATTTCACTCTTCTGACTTTAAGTAAATCACTCATCGGTGAATAGTGTAATTGATTTTTTTTATGGGAAATGTTAACCGGTGTCTTTGAGACACTATTTAAATGATTAAAGTGATAAGTTTTTTTGAAAATGCATATATTTAATGTATTAAAAATGTATTAGAAATTAAAATATTAACTTTTATAAAAAAATATTTTCTTTATTTAATATGTTTAAAAATTACCCCTGGATACTCGTTAGTAACAAAAATTTTATTGATCCGTTCCAAAACCGAAACCGGAAAAGGTTTCCTAAAAGAAAATAGGTAAAGGACATAGTTATTGATCATCTAGAATTTTAAACTTGATCATAGTTATGGTATAAATTTCTTTACAAAGAACAAATCATTTTTTGTTTCTTTCTCTTCAATCTATATCTGTGGCTAATCAATCAAAGAGGACACAAGTAGTGTGTCCCATTCTCTTCTAGCTGTAGCGCACTTTCAACCGACCAAATTTGCTTCTTTTATTTTCCTTTATACTGTCAAGTACAACAGCGAGACTAATCAAATTACAGTATTGTTCTAGTTATTTCCACTACACATTTTATTTACTCCTCCTTTTCCATTTTATTTCAAAATAAGGTTTAATAATAACAAATTATAATATTTAAGGATCAAAGTATTTTAGTTCTCATTGTTATTAATTTGACTTGTGTTTGTGAGTGATTACTGACCCATCATAGTAATATTTAAGATTTATCCTAGTCTATTAAAGTATGAACTAAGAACTTCAACAATATTATAAACTTATTGATTCAATTTCTTCTTGAAGAATAAATAACGCCTTTAATGTTTTAAAAGCATCTCAAAAACATCTTAAATATGGCAACTCATAATAGTACTCTAACATGCAAAGTAGCTTCCATAGAACTAAGATCAAGTTTAAAATTCTCAATTCAGATTTTTAACATCATTTAGATTCTATTCGTGCATAACAGTTATATTTTTTTAGTCTATCTGAACATAGAAAATTCTTTAATTCATATTATGCAGTGTTTTATATAAATGCCTCTGATATTCCTAATCTTTGTAAACTTTGTATTTTTTTTTTCTATTCGCACCGGTGTCGACCCACCATAGGCCGACTCGTGCGGAGAGGCATGCGCACTGGCCAAGCAAGATTGTTTCGCCTGAGAATCGAACTCGGTATTCCCCGAGTACGTCCTTGGACGGGGCTCCTTGCCAATGGAGATCAACCGCTTGGTTCCTAAACTTTGTATTTTGATTTCATAAGTTTCGCTTTGTAGATTTGCAAGAATTTATGGTGTGAATAAGATACATGATTCAATGTTAATTTCCTTATTGTGTAGTAATTATTATTGTGTAGCAGTGTGTTTCCAACTGTAAATTGGAAATATCAGGTGTATTTTCGAAGATACATCTCCGAATTCACCTCAGAAAAATTTGGAGATGCATCTTCAAACTAAATTTTGAAAAAATGGTCCGTTCGGAGATGTATCTCCGAAAATAGAGACATATTTTACATTTTGCCATGGGCCCGAAGAAGGTATAAGGGTGCGATGAGAAATTCTCGAGTTTAAAAATTAAAAAAAAAATTATTAAAAATTTGGATTCGGGTAAAATCAGACTCAAACCCAAAAAACACACTGACCCGCTAATCAAACATTTATTATTACAATTTTAATGACTTTGATGAATATAACTTAGTTGTTGCAATTTTAATCTCTTAACATTTACTATTAGTGAACTATGACCTTAACTAATTTTGAATGTTTCACTTTTAGTTATTTTAATGCTAATACAATTTTATGCGATTTAAAAAATATACAGTTTTATATCATGCAACTTTAGTTTTTGCTAGTATTTTATGATTGTTTTTAGAGTTTAGATATTTTTCAATTTTAGTCCCTTTAAAATTTTCCTAAAGAGACCTTTTGTATGTCATGGGGAACTCGTCCTCAGGAAATATGTGTACAATACCTTTACCCAAACACTAACCACCTGGGTAAAGTCACGCCACATCCCATTAGAAAGTAGGAAGCCAATAGTATTTTCCAGTCTTGGGGGAGTTGTTATCATCTCTAAGGGTTTCCTGAATCCTATGCCCAAAGAGCCTTTATAACAGGAGACAGACAAACCATTACACAATGAGCATAACTCTTATACAACGAGTCTCTCACCTCACGTGAGTTGGCCCTATCATACCATCTTAAACACCGTAAACATTAGCAAACATGGTCTTTCGCCACCACGGGCAAGCCCTAACCATCATCATTTTACGTAAGCCTCGGAGTATCCCTTATCAACTTATGGAACCCAAAAGCTCCTGTACTTTTTAACTAGTACAAATGAAAAAACACTTTGTTATGAAAATTGCTAAGTGAGTAGAAAAATACCTTAGTAAATCTAATTTGGTTAAAGTAGCTATGAGAGCGGAAAAATTTCTTAACACACTTGCCTTGCTTCTATTTAAAGGCCAACATTTGTTAATTTTTGGGGTATATCACGAGTTTGCAAGATTAGAATTAAAGTGAAGAGATAAGCAACCAAGAAAAAGTAATAAATAAAATACGGAATCATTTTCAATATCGAATCCCTTTTTCTTAATGTATTGTATAGTTGTATAAGCTTAACACTACCATCACTCAAGGTACACACTTTTTAACCTTAAAAACCTAACAGTTCATACTAACTTTGGCATCAGAGTATTATTAGTTACTTGTAAGTACTTTGCGGATATTCCTCTAATGCCAAATATTCCAATCAACACCATCACATAGTTATGATCCTTAATCATGTTGTCACCATTGTGAATTTGAGTTCTTAACCAAAATATTAACACCGTAAGTAAGAACGACAAACTCTTCTTGAATTAGTTTATCGAAAGACTGAATATGATGTTTTAAAAAGAAACTAAAAAAACGGTTTATGCATATTCAAACTAGTTTGAATCCGGCTCAAACCCGGTTTTTATTATAAACCGGTTTTTTGTTATAACCGGTTTTAAATCAAACGGTTTCATTCTCTCAATTTCAAACTCCATTGATATGAAAAACTTGTTATCATCACTCTCATGTTCCAAACTCACACCTTCAATCTACAACAACCATCTTCTCGATTTCTTCGATTCTCTTCTTCTTCAACGATGCTCCACTCTCCAACAAGTTCGTCAAATCCACACCCAATTAATCCTCACAACCGCCCACCATTCCTCCTTCCTATCCGCCAGGCTCATAGCAACATACGCCCGTTTCGGCTCCATTTTCGATGCCCGGAAAGTGTTCAAAACCACCCCAGTTGAGTCTCTTCAAAGCATTCTCTTATGGAATTCCATTATTAGAGCCAATGTATCTCATGGGTGTTATGGATATGCGCTTCAACTTTATGTTCAAATGCGAAAGTTTGGATTTTTACCTGATGGGTTTACTTTGCCTTTGATTGTTAAGTCGTGTTCTTATCTTGGGGTTGTTAGGATTTGTAAGGTTGTTCATTGTCATGTTTTGCAATTGGGTTTTAGGAATCATGTTCATGTGGGGAATGAATTGGTGGGTATGTATGGGAGAGTTAGGGGAATGGAGGATGCGTGCAAAGTGTTTGATGGAATGGTTGTGAGAAGTGTTTTGTCGTGGAATACTTTGGTTTCGGGTTATGCTTTTAATCTTGATTCTGTTGGTGCTTGTGGGATTTTTAAACGGATGGAGTTGGAAGGTTTGAAGCCGAATTATGTAACTTGGACTTCTCTTTTGTCGAGTCATGCTAGGTGTGGACTTTGTGATGAAACTATGGAGTTGTTTAAGTTGATGAGAATGAAGGGGGTTGAGATTAGCGCTGAAGCTATAGCTGTGGTATTGTCTGTGTGCGCTGATATGGAGGGAGTTCAATGGGGGAAAGAAATTCATGGGTATGTTATTAAAGGTGGTTATGAAGATTATTTGTTTGTGAAAAATGCTTTGATAGGGACTTATGGGAAGAAGCATGAGCATCTTGGGGATGCACATAAAATATTTTCTGACATAAAGAACAAGAATTTAGTAAGTTGGAATGCTTTGATATCGTCTTATGCTGAATCCGGATTATGTGATGAGGCCTATGAAGTATTTTTGCAGCTGGAGAAATCGAATGGTTATCCGGCGGTGAGACCCAATGTCATAAGTTGGAGTGCTGTGATTAGTGGTTTTGCTTCCAAGGGGTGTGGTGAGGAGTCATTGGAACTGTTTAGACGAATGCAGCTTGCGAAGGTGATGCCCAATTGTGTCACTATATCAAGTGTTTTATCAGTTTGTGCAGAATTAGCAGCATTGAACTCTGGCAGGGAGCTCCATGCTTATGCCGTTAGGAATCTCATGGATGACAGAATTTTGGTGGGGAATGGTCTTATTAACATGTATATGAAGTGTGGGGTTTTCAAGGAAGCACATTTAGTATTTGATAATATCAAGGGTAGAGATTTAATCTCATGGAACTCACTAATTGGGGGTTATGGAATGCACGGGCTTGGTGAGAATGCTTTAAGAACTTTTGATGAGATGATTAAAACCGGAATGAGACCAGACAACATCACATTTGTTGCTGTTCTATCTGCATGTAGTCATGCGGGTCTTGTTGCTGCGGGTCGCAACCTTTTTGATCGGATGGTCGGAGAGTTTAGGATTGAGCCTAATGTAGAGCACTATGCATGCATGGTTGATCTCCTTGGTCGTGCAGGGCTTTTGCATGAAGCGAGTGATATTGTGAAAAACATGCCGATTGAACCTAATGAGTGTGTATGGGGAGCACTATTAAACTCATGTAGAATGTACAAAGATACAGATGTTATAGAAGAAACAGCATCACAAATTCTAGCCCAGAAGTCAGAAATAACTGGGAGCTTCATGCTTCTGTCCAATATTTATGCTGCAAGTGAAAGATGGGATGATTCTGCAAGGGTCAGGGTCTCAGCAAAGAAAAAAGGTTTAAAAAAGGTACCTGGTCAGAGTTGGATTGAGGTGAGAAAGAAGGTATACACATTCTCTGCAGGGAATGTAGTCCATTTGGAGCAGGGTGAAATCTATGCGATCCTTGATGAATTGGCACTTCAAATGGCGAGTGTAAATTATAATATCAATAGTTGCTTTGATCAACAATGTATTTGTGACCAATCAAAGCTCTTACTGGAAACTGAGAGAGACTAGTCTTTTCGAGCCATGCCTTTCTCCACCAACAGCAATACTCGTTTTTTGTAACTGCTTTGGAATCTGGTTAATTAGGAAAATAACAATTCATTTTGATGCATCACATGTAGTTGACACATAGGATCAACTTGTTATACATATTATTTTGATTTTGACACATAGTTCAAAGGTATGCTACAACTTATAACCAAATGATTTTTCATTTAATAGTATATGTTTAGAACCTACAAATATAGTAAAATTCAGTTTTTGTCCCTGTTTTGTTTTTTCTTTTCCACCCTGTAAAGTCAGATTCGTCTGTTTGATCCCTAACATGAGCTCCCGTTCAAAAATGTTGAAGTGGAACATGAGAGTCCAATCAATGAGTACAGTGAACATATAGATTGATAGGGAAAACAAGAAAAAGGCGGTGATAGCAGCTTACTATGTCTTTGTTGTATAGAACAATGGTTTTGTTGTTCTGGTTGTAAGTGTTCAAAGATCCATCTATTGCAAGGAATAAAAATTGAAAGATGTGAACAAAGATTATTCTTTTGATGAACAAACTAACATGTTCATATAACAAACTTATTCTCAATTTTAAAAAGCAAATCACTGCTTATAATCTTGTGTTAATCTACTAGTGAGTTCTAAAGGCCCTCTAGTTTATACGTTTTCTTAACTTCATCAGAAGCTGATTGCACTTTTTTTGAAGGAAAAAAAAAATAGATTAGGTGATACGTTGATTGGTTTGGTCCAATCTATCTGAAAGGTCAATTCATAAGATAACTTTTTTATGCCTGACCAAACTGTAAAACCGAACTGCACTGAAACTAACCGAACCATTTCTGTTAGTTTACGGATCACACCTAATACCTATATTCACCCACAATTCACTAACTTGAATTGAATCTTATGAAGCACGAACACCTCTCAGACTAGGCGTGTCGTGGTTTCCGACACGTCGTCGGTGTCTGAGATTTGAATGACACTCGTACGATGTAAGTTAGATAATTCAAACAAGCGTCCCCATTTTTCTTCGTCTTTGCTTTGACACTTCTTAAACCGGTTCCGACATCTGTATGACACCCTTACAACATGTGTCTGACAACTCACACAAGTGATCCAAAAAAGGGTATGTTTGTATTATGAATTTCATACAACATGATTATAAAGTATTTGTCTGTGACATGTTAACAGAAGCAGACAATTTTAGAGGACTGGTGTGTAGCAACATTAGAGAATTCAGAATGGAGCTCCTCCCATTTGGGCAACTTAGTGGATCTCGCAGGTACACATCACTCTCTTATAATTTTTTAATGTTAGTATTTAATAAGCATTCGACCTTTCTATCCGGCAGCTAATTTCCACTCAACATCATCGGTGATAGGATAAAACAAGAATACTATCTTCATTCATTTGTCCATTCTCTACTAACATGATTCATCACTCAAATTGCACATTTAATTAATTGGTAAGTTATAATGTCTATTTCTATGACATGGAATATGATTTTTTTGAAGAGTGTCCAATGAATAAGACCAGGTTTTATTATTTTAGAGCCATTCCTGACAATCATTGTACTTATTCTAATTAATTTGATATTATCTTCAACTTTGCATATATGTTTACACACAAGAGTATTTGAACACATTTTGACCAACCACATACGCCAGACTTCGATATTAATTACATAAAGCACTTAAACACATTATTTATATGGCACACGCTCTTTCAATAACATAACCTTTGTTCAAACACCGCAAAAAGTGCGCAAAGCATTTTGATCCCTCTGGCCTTCTTCAGAGAAATTATACTTAAGAAACTCAACATGATCATAGGGCTTAAAGAGCAAAGGGTGTTCCTCATCGACCAACTCCTCTGGAGCTTTTATAATGCTCCCTCCTTTAAAGATAGAGAACAAGGCTGTCGAATATCTTGCCTCATTCCCACTCATCATCACCCGATGAATTGGGGGATGCAACCTCCCATTTGACCATGCCTTCCAAATTCATGTTATATGAAGATTTTCAATATAGTTTAATAAATGCCATAATATTAAATTTTAACAATCTAGTTAAAAATTATATGCGATTGTGACCTAGGCCCTCAGTTCTACGACACCTTATTTACGAAGTATTGTCTCATTCGGTGGAATGAGAAGGATGTATATTGCTTACAAACTACTTTTAGCCTCAATTTTTGAAGAATGTAAGATCTTTCTATGTATGAGAATTGTTGAGAGTCCCACATCGGACAATATATGACCTGAACATGTCCTTATAAGTGGGGGCAATTCTCACCCTGCAAGCCGGTTTTGTAGGAATGTGTTAGGCCCGACCTCTTTTCTTAACAAGAGTAATAGTCCATCGTTGAGGCTAAAGTTCTAAAGGGTCTTTGAGTTATCTAGCGTGGTATATCTTCACCCCCTACATGGTTTCTTGATGACGTGTGACTTTTTGGTGTACTAAAACAACAAAAAACTTATTGACTAGTGAATAATTTGTTAGTAATAAGGAATGGTGAATGGAACTTACATGGAGAGAATCACCAATTATAACTACAAAATTGCCAGGAGAAGGCTTGTAGCTTATCCATTTTCCATCTTTGGTCATAACTTGTAAACCCTCCACTTGATTTTGGTACAATATGGTCACAACATTCTTGTCACTGTGTGTGCTAAGGCCTAGTTTTGTGTCACTTGTTTGAGGTCCTCTGTACTTCATAACCCTAAGAAGATAATTGGTCGAGTTCATGTGCTCCTCTAAGTACTTCTCAACTCCTAAACTCTCAAAAATCATCTTTCTAATAATGCGATCCAACGCCGTTTGCCCTTCACAGAACGAATGTATAGTTTTACTGCAAAATCAAAGCAAAATAACAAACAAAGTTAATAGCATTCCATCTCAACAATTTAGGAATCAAATTGAGGATTCACTATGCATACCTAAAACTCTGGTTTCCATGTGGCCACAAGATGTTGGTCATGCTTTTCACTTCCTCAAAGACATTTGCATCATCAATGCCTATGCTTTCATAAAGTGGAACCATAGGATATTGACCAATATAACCATGATAAGGCTCCTTAGAAACATTGAGTTGCTTGGTTTGTAAAGGGAGATCAAAAAGCTCTTCTAGTGAATCAAATATGGCTTTGCAAAGGTCTAAAGAAACTTTATCAAAAATTGCTTCAAAACAACCATACTCTACTAGTGCTTTATAAACTTGAGACTTCACTAACTCCCAATTGGGACTTTTGGTTTCTAAGTTGAGGTTATTGAAGTCAATTAGTGGAAGCTGTGGTGTGGTTTCTGAGCCCATATTTTCACTTTTCCTTCCCTAATATGATTAAAGGTAATGCTTGGTTTATGCTAGTTTGAACCTATGAGAGTTATGATTAGTTTTGTGTATGGAACTATTATAAATATTGAAACTGGACAATGGATGAACCAAGAAATAAAAAATAAAGCAAAGAAAACACAAGAATAGAATAATCTCTTAGATGTCATTCATGTACAAGTTGTGTACCTAGACCTCAAAAATTAATTAGTTGTCGTACAATTATTTTCAAAAAATAATGGTAGTGTTAGACAATGATAATAGTAATTTTTTGTCCTTATAATAGAGAAGGCATAGGGTGCGATGAAAAATTGTCACAATTTTAATTATTTAATATTTAAAAAAAAATTATAAATGATTAATTAATTAAAGGACAGAGAGTGCAGGAGTGTTCACACAATAACTACTCTTATTCTTACACATTTTTACCAAATTTCCCACCAAAATTATTCGAAACTAGATTCCCCACCAAAAATAGATAAATTTGAAAACTTTACATTTACATATTTAAAGTACATAGAACAAACTCTCAGTTAATTAAAATTGAAAAATGCCACTTAACATAAACTTGAATGTTCCTTTCACCAACTCAAGTGAAGAAGAAACAAATGAAATTCATTTTAATTTAAATAACCCTCCATGTATTGATGAGTTTCAATTTGATTTAAACTACCCTCCTCCATGTCTTGAAGACCCTCATCAAAGCTTATCATATTTTAATGAAGATGAAGTTAACAGTGAGACAAACCAAACATCAAACTTCTCTCTTCAAGATGATGCTAATGAAAATGATTCTTTCATGAATGAATATGAAGGTTAGTAGAAACTACTCATGTATACAAATTGCTTAGACTAAAAGTCTCACTTAATTTTCATTTCAATTTTTTGAATTTCTTTGAATTTAGGCAAAATATTCTTTTTGGTCCCTTAACTATACCCCAAGGTCCATTCTGGTCCCTTATCTCTAAAAAGTGTCAAAGTGGTCCTTTAATTGTTCAAAAAGGACCACATTTGTCCTTTCTGTCAGCTTTGTTAGTCAAAGTCTGTTAAAAGTCTACGTGGCAATAACATGTGGATCTGACCAAGTACTGTGACAGATTTAGCGTCGGAAAAACGAACGCTAAAGCTATTTATGAATTTTAATTATTTTTGTTCATCTTCTTCCCCAAATTTTTCCTTTAAAAAACCCAGAAATTTAAGGATAACAACAAAAACCCGTCATTCTCATTGTTGGTGAATGAGAACAAAAACCGATCCTTCCAACAATGCATAAATCCCATCAGACATTTCATTTGACATATCCTTGGCAATAAACTCTACTAACCTTCCACTCGTTTCAATCCAGTTGTTCACCTAATTTTCTGCAATCCAATTTCATCAATCATTTCCCTAATCTTACCAGCTTTTACCCATCTCCTAGCAGACGAATACAAATTTGCCATAAACAAACTTCCTCATTTCCACGTCGCCATAGATAGAAGCTACTTGCAGCAGAGCACCCCAAACTTTAGCAGTTGGCTCAATTGGCATCTCAGAAATTAACTTTGCCGCTTCTGAGAGCTTTCCAGCTCGACTAAGAACACCAACCATGCAGGCATAGTGCTCCACCACAGGTTGAATCCCACATCCAACAAAAACCCAACAAAAAAGGAGCGACAAGTAAAGGAGGGATTGTGGGTTCCATTGTTGTTTCATTGAGTCTGAAAGTGAGAAAAGAGGACGCGCAAGAGATGAAGCTGACCGGAGAAGATTTCTCAGTCGTCGTCGGCGCACTTGCAAAAGAGAAGAGGGAGTCTGAGTTTTCAAAGAACTTGTTTCACAGAAACCCTAATCCCCTTTTTGATTTTGTCTTTAATATTTCGTTTTACTAATTTCATGTTTGTTGTTAATTTGAATTAAATGTACAAACCTCAGTTTGTATTTCCTGTCCATCAAATTTCTTTGAATATTATCTTGTATTTTCCAAAATAAACAGTACTATATAAAATGAAGCTGAAATTTGAGAATGATGGGTTTTTGTTGTTATCCTTAAATTTCTGAGTTTTTTTAAGGAAAAATTTGGGGAAGAAGATGAACAAAAATAATTAAAATCCAGAAATAGCTTTAGCTTCCGTTTTTCCGACGCTAAATTTGTCACAGTACTTGGTCAGATCCACATGTCACTGCCACGTAGACTTTTAATAGACGTTGACTAACGGAGCTGACAGAAAGGACAAACGTGGTCCTTTTTGAACAATTAAAGGACCACTTTGACACTTTTTAGAGATAAGGGACCAAAATAGACCTTGGGGTATAGTTAAGGGACAAAAAAAGTATTTTGCCTTAAATTTATTAGTTTTAGAGATTAGATTAGATAAAAAAAATTATTTGTATTTATACTTTTATTTATTTATTTATGTATATTTGCATGTGTTTGGTTCTCTTATCATGTTATTCATGTTATGAGTTTATTTTTCTTACCTTGTGAATAAGTGTAAGAGCCACAACATGAGATATTCATCATTTCTCTTCCTCCTAATTCACCTAGATATAGCCTACACGAACGAATACAACGAATTTCAAATGAACTACAACAACAAAACTTCAATGCAATTCAAATAAATTCATACCATTAACAAAATACAAACACACGATAAATCAAATAATGCATATACACACACAAATTGACAAATCATTAAAACTAAAATAGTATCAATGATAACTGCAATTTCGTTAGATACTTCAAAAAGTCTTGGAATTCATAGTCTTAAATTCTAAAAATCTCTCCTTTTGCCTCTCTAAATTTCTCTCACTGGCATTCACCCAGTTATTCCCTCATACATACCACAACAAAAGGGCTGAAAAGCACATTTAAGAGGTTTCACATAAAATAACACATTACTTTCCTCCCAAATTCAATGTGTACTGGTGAATAGAAATTGACGTTTTCAAAGCAATCTCCATTAAAATCTATATACTTTTGAATATCAAGAGATAATTTTTATAAGTTGTGAGAAATTTCAATTGAATATCAACAAAATTTGTTTTCTTCTTAAAGAAAAATCATGGCTGTCTTAAAATGTGTGACATATACTTTGTATATTTTGATCTGTATATAATGAAAATATTAGTAATAGAATTATCCATTTCTTTTGAAAAATAGAGAGGATCTTTATTCTGAACTCGCGATACTATATTTAATGTCCTTACATAACTTTCAACCGAGCTACATTAACGAAACTATTAAATTTTTTATTTTGTTCAAATAAAATTAAAAATAGTTTGGTCAAAAATAATGTTCTCCTTTCTTTTCTTTCCATAACTATTTTATACCAACATGATGCTAAAGATAAAGATCATGCAAACAATAGACATGTTTAACGTTTTTGTTGAGGTTATTGAGCAACCTACTGTTGAAGCTGCTGCAGAAGCAGAATCAAAAGCCTCATCATCATCATCATCAGATCTTTTGATGAATTAGATTCTTCTTCGTCCGAGGTTGATGATGAGAAGTATGGCCTCAAATAATAATGTGCGCCCGTGGAAGACGGTGCCACTTCGTTTCTATAAGCACGTTAAAAATTACATGACTGGTGGACAATACGAACTTGACATGAACATCATCGTAGACGAAATTGTTTTCTATGCAAAATCATATATTCATGTTCCTAGTAATAAAGATGCTTGGATATTACACGTCGATGATACATGTATTTCTAATATTCCTTATTACAAAGCCAATCGATTCGGGTATGTTATGTTCTATTTCTAATCAAATACAAATACAAATACAAATATGTTCTGTTTCTTTAACTATATATATTGTGCGCGCACATCCTCTTTCAATAACATAACATAAGTTCAAACACCACAAAAAGTACGCATAGCATTTTGATCCCTTTGGCCTTTTTCGGAGTAATAATACTTGAGAAACTCAACATGATCATGAGGCTTAAAGAGTAAAGGATGTTCCTCATCCACCAACTCCTCCGGAGATTTTATAACACATCCTCCTTTAGGGATCGAGAACAATCCGGTTGAATATCGTGCCTCATTCCCGTTCATCATCACCCGATGTAACGGGGAATGAAGCCTTCCATTTGACCACGCCTGCAAAAAATCATTCGTTATATAAAATCATTCAATATAATCAAACAAACGCTTTATTGATTAATAATTGATAATTTGTTATTAATGATTGAAGGGTGAATGGAACTTACATGGAGAGAATCACCAATCATAACTACAAAGCTACTTGAAGAAGAAGGCTTGTAGTTTATCCATTTTCCGTCTTTGGTCATAACATGTAAACCCTCCACTTGATTTTGGTACAATATGGTCACAACATTCTTGTCACTGTGTGTGGTAAGGCCTAGTTTTGTGTCACTTGTTTGAGGTCCTTTGTACTTCATAACCCTAAGAAGATAATTGGTTGAGTTCATGTGTTCCTCCAAATACTTTTCAGCATTCAAACTTTCCAAAATCATCTTCCTAACAATCTGATCCAACGCCGTTAACTCATCGGAGAAGGAATGTATAGTTTTGCTGCAAAATAATTAAGGATTGTGTATTAAAAAAATTGATATTGTATACAGGAACATCTTTGAGTGCAAGTAAAACGGATTATCACACATAGGCTAAAAAAATCTCATAAAATACTTGTCACGGTTAAACCATGACAAAATAGCGCATCTGAAAACTTAAAACCGTTCTGACCTAACCGTATTGATGATTTGATCTACATACCTAAAACTTTGGTTCCCATTTGGCCACAAGATGTTGGTCATGTTCTTGACATTCTCATAGACATTTGCATCATCAATGCCCATGCTTTCATAAAGTGGAATCGTAGGATATTGACCAACATAACCATGATATGGCTTCTTAGACACATTGAGTAGCTTGGTTTGTAAAGGAAGTTCAAAAAGCTCTTCTAGTGAATCAAATATAGCTTTACGAAGTTCCAAAGAAACTTGATCAAAAATTGCTTCAAAACAACCATATTCTACTAGTGCTTTGTAAACTTGGGACTTCACTAACTCCCAATTAGGACTTTTGGTTTCTAAGTTGAGATTATTGAAGTTAATTAGTGGAAGCTTTGGAGTGGTTTCTGAGCCCATATTTTAAGTTTAAGCTAGGTTTGAACTTATGAGTTTTATGATTAGTTTTGGTGATTGATTTATATATAATATGTGTGTGCTCTACATTGATATAGTGACTTTGATAATATTGAAATGTTTATTGAATAATATATTATCAAGCATCAATTATTTGATGCGGTATCTTTTTCATATTTAATTATATGAAGTTATATAATATGTCATTTTTCAATTATTTGAAGTAAATAATAATATTTAGTGAAACTATTGTGTTTGTGTTTTTTTAGCTTACAAAATTATTTACTAAATTATTGTAATGAATTTTGTCTAAAGTGACAAACTTATACTCTTGAATTTTATTGAATATGGGACCACAAAAATTAATTAGTTGCCCTACAATTATTTTCAATAAATAATGATAGTGTTAGACAAATATAATTGTATTGATTAAAAAAAAAGTACAAAATTAATGTTAACTTTTGTTACAATTATTATGCATATATTATTTTTTTTTAATTTTTAATATAAAAAATAAAAGTATTACAGTATGTGTTTATTGTTATCTTACTTATTTTTACTATTTTATGTTACATACACATTTGAAAAAATGAAGAAAAAAAAAAAGCTAAAATATTTGACGTCGATTTCTTTAGGTAAATATTCATTCATACGTTTTAAAAATACTCAAAACACTAATAAATATTGAGTTAAAAGTTTCACGTTGAACAATATATTGTATAGTGTTAAAAATTTCACATCTGATAATATTTGACATAAACAAGAAGAGTATATAGATATACAAGTAATCACTGGGTACAAAAATTCGAAAGAAGTGAAGAAAATCCATCAAAATTGTCTGAAATCCTCCAATCTATCGCCTTTGGAAGTTGAAGAGTTTGATTGAGACAGCAAAGATACATGCAAACAACACTCCAGTCCCAACAACAACAACTGCACAAACACCTATCATGTCATGCTTGATACCAAAGTAACTTGTTATGAATTCTTCAACTGTTTCATTTTCTGATTCCATCATGATGCTTATATCTCCAAATTGTGATGCTATCAATCCATATATAGTCCAAGCCACAGGACATGCCCAATAGTACCATCTCCACCATACCGGAATCATCTGTCATCGCGTAAAAAGTTACAACATTGTATGTATGTACATCAAAAAAATGCATTTAAGGTATGTCATTGGTGTTACACTTACCGGTCGTGGAACGACGAATCCTGAAAAGAGATTCCAAATTGCGTAAAATGCTGAAGCCACGATTGACGCGACGTGGTGATTTGGAGTAATTGCTACCGCCATCATTCCATAGAAGGTGAAGTAGCACAATGTGAAGTACATGAAAAATATGTACCAAAAGAATTTCTCTAGAGTCCAATCAAATCCAATCATGGCATAAACTATTACACCATATGATATAGCTTGGAGAAAAACATAAGGAAGTTCTATTATAACCTGTCACAAAAGAGAGCGAATTCTATCAATAATGAGTAATCATGCAAACCATAGTACTTTTGAAATCAGACATCTTTGAGAGTGTGCAACATGGA
Source organism: Vicia villosa (assembly GCF_029867415.1). Classification (NCBI taxonomy): domain Eukaryota; kingdom Viridiplantae; phylum Streptophyta; class Magnoliopsida; order Fabales; family Fabaceae; genus Vicia; species Vicia villosa. The sequence goes on along the minus strand of NC_081184.1, from coordinate 4,193,907 downwards.
CTACAGTACAGGGCCTTAAATTCGTCAAGGTTAAACTGTGACTAAATAATGCCTCATAATAGTTTTTCACGGCTAAATCGTGTTAACAAGGATCCCTAGTTCTTTTGTTTAGGTTGAAGCATGACTAATCTACAGAGAGCCTTCAAAAACTTAAGACGGCCCTGATATCGCGTGTATATAAGTACTATTTCGTAAACATTGTGATTTTTTTTACCTGTGCGAATGCATAGGGCAAGGCAGAATACATTCCAGCAGCTCTTTCTCTATAGAAGACAGATCTTTCAACGGCTACCACGGGCTGTACGGCCGATGAATTCTGGACACCAAGAAAGAGAACAGCAGTATACATCGAACCGAACGCATTAAACAAATCTTGTCTATTTGAGCTGAAAATCAACAAAAGAAGTTAGAATTTATTCATGTTGGAAAGAAAAACTGACTCATAATGAAGTTTCACTTACTATTTCCTGCCAAGATCCCAGAATATTGTTCCAAACATCAAGCCTATGAAAGTAGTGAAGAAAAACCTCACTGCAGTATACGGCGGATTGCGCCAATACGACCAATGTTGTTTCCATAAGCAAGCCATGCATTGGACCAAAAATGACTGTGAGTATTGGGAGGAGAAATGAAGATCCTTTGAACCATAAGCAGGTTTGCCTAATTCTTCTATAAGTTGCTTGTTTCTCCGAAACAACTCAGAGTTTTTGTATGTATCATTAAAATCAACACCTAAAGTTAGTTCTTGCGCCGAACTCGTAACTTCCAACATCCATGTTGCCGGATTATAGCCATCTTTGATTTTACTAACCCCTTCAATACTCTCAAAATACTTGATCAGTTGACTCGAATGACGACCCAACGGCCCGACATATACTTCTTGCCCTCCGCGTTTCATCAGGAATAACTAAAAGAAATATATAAGATATGTCATTTCGATTTTCAAGTCCAGAAGATGAAGAATATGAAACGCTTTCTTACCTCATCGAAAGCTTCGAATATGTCGATACTTGGTTGATGAATGGTGCAAACAACGGTCCTTCCTGTGTCAACTGTGTTCCTAACGGTTCGCATAACAATTGCAGCAGCTCTAGCATCTAATCCAGATGTAGGCTCATCCATGAAAATTATCGACGGATTGGCCACTAACTCGACTGCAATAGTTAGCCTCTTGCGTTGTTCGGTTGAAAGACCGTTTACACCAGGCAAACCAACCAAAGAGTTTCTCAATGGATTCAGCTCCACTAGTTCCATTACTTCCTCAATGAACATCTACAACAATTTATCAGATATCTCGATCAATGAATCGAGTAATAAAGTAAAATATCAAAGTGACTCGAGCTTTAAATACGAACCTTTCTTGTATTGTAATCAACTTCTGATGGTAAACGAAGCCATGCCGAGTAGAGCAATGACTCATGGACAGTAACATGAGGAGAATGGATATCGTTCTGCTCACAATAACCAGAGATTCGAGCAAACGTTTCTTGTCGTTTAGGGTATCCAGAAATTTTTATGCTCCCGTCGATATAACCACCGGTTTTTCTACCGGCCAAAACATCCATCAAAGTAGTTTTTCCAGCTCCACTAACTCCCATCAAAGCTGTGAGAACACCAGGCCTAAATGCACCACTAACACCCTTCAAAAGCACCAACCTATCCTCTATTACCCCTTGAACCTTCATTTCCTGCCAATTAGAATCTCAAGAATCAAGGTTCGAAGTTAACCGAAAACATTAATTGAAAACTAAGTCTTAGATTTTAACAAACTTTGAAATTTACTTACCTGAGGCATGTCGACAGAATACACTACTTCATCGAAGGTTATAGAATGTGGCTCGAAAGGAAGAACCATTCCTCGCTTCTGTCTGCGGCTAGAGTCCACGCCATTATAAGATCCTCCTGAGCTTGCTGCATAGCAATTGCAAATTTGTTAAGATTCTAAAGACATTATGAATCACGTTTTCGTGAGTGGTACGAAAAAGATAGATCACCTATACGCGGTAATTCAACTTCTTGGAGTGTGCCATTCGTTGTTCCGTCTTCTGATTCTTTGTTTATTGTTGCTTGAGGCTTGTCAAATGCTGTAACAATCATTCATCTTATAGTTAATGAGATATTTGCGCAAACATAAGAATTTTAAATAACCGAATACGAAGATACTCACGATTGAGATGAGTGAGAGCCACGGTGAATATAATGTTATAAAGAAACATAAATCCTACTAATGCACCAACACCTATCCAATACCAATACGCGTCTGTGAAGAATCCGCGAGATTCCAAAACTTGAATTCCTAGTGTTTTATTCGAATTTGGTGTAATCTATACAGTCAAAGAGAAAACGAATTAGGCCTGCAAGTTTACGAAAAAGTACTAAAGTTGCAAGTTTAAGAAATTACATGGTTCCAACTATCTCCTAGAAATTCATTCACCATTATAGCATTTTGTCCATACATCAAAGGTGAAATCCAGTAACCCCAAATCCACCATCTTTTGATATCCTCTGCATCGTAATATCATCGCCAACGAAATCGAAAGAAACATTAATATCATCTTCCATTATACGATAAAACGAAGGATTTAGCTTGTGAATTCTGTTATTTAAACTCACTTCTGGACATAATGAAGCCACCTAATGTAAGAAGTGTGAGAAGTGCAAACGACCCGAACGTGTTGGCCACAATCATGTTCCTACCGAGTGCTGCAATAGCTCGAAATAGTCCAGAAGCCATTTGGTTTATCAACAATAGCAGAAGATACTGCTTTAATAATCTGCACGAACACGAAACCTCACACCATAAGTAAAATTTAGAACTAGTACTATTGACATGTTGGAAATATATAAGGGGAAGGTTCTTTACCTTTCAACATTCGGATCGAATCCTATTACGTAATAGGTGAGAAAAACCCAAACGGCGACTTCACATAATGTAACAGGAATCTTGAGGATCCATGCAGGTATAGCATATGCCCATGAAGGATAAAATAGAAGATCTCTCTGCTTGTAGAAACTAGGAAGCTTCGCAATAGTCATCGAAAGTTCAGCCATTCCATTAAACATAATCATAACTACTGCGAAAAATAGAGCACCAGCAAATACACCTCCATCGTTCAAGGACTCGCGGTGCATCTCAGTTCTTAAAAATAGCGTCATTGTAACCGTTGCCATGAAGATAAGCTAAAAAAACACAAGAATGTTCAAAAGTTAAAGTCATGAATTCGAAATATTCGTACAATCGATTATAGAGCAACTAGAACTAGAATTTACCTGACATATCTTGAAGATGTAAACAAAGGAGTTTCTTTTCATAAGCAAATACTCTCTTGAGAAGTTAGCTTTTAGTAGTTCCTTTTTGTTAACACCATACTTTTCAGTGGTTAATGCTGCTGGATGATTCTTAGACTTGTCGAATGGAATTGCGAGCTCGTCTCCTATTTTCCTTCCAACATGGTATGATTGAAACGTCTCGGCGAATTGAGTAACCGTTACAAACCTGTATGGTTTTTCTCTGTGGAACCAATACTGTTCTTGATCCTTCTTTGAAGTTACCTACAAAAAGGAATAGATTATACCGACGACTAATAAAACGAAAAAGACTGAATCATGGTTCAACTCGGTTCGGTCTGGCTCTAAGAGGCCGAGAGCCGAACTCAGTTAAACTTTGACTTACTTCTTGAAGAAAATCAGCTGTGCCTTTTCTCTCAGGACATTTGAAACCAACAAATTCAAAAAAGTCGAGAACATGTTCACGCGGTCCTTGGTAGACGATTTGACCATCCGATATAAGAATAATATCGTCAAAAAGATCGTAAGTCTCTGGTGCTGGTTGAAGCAAGGATATAACCGCGGTTCCATTAAGAATGTGAACATATTGCTTAAGAGATCTCACGATTTGGAAAGTTGTCGAACTGTCTAAACCAGTCGATATTTCGTCCATGAATAAAGCATTTGCTGGTCCAACCAACATCTCTCCTGTCGTAACTCGTTTTCTTTGTCCTCCTGAGATACCGCGCAACATTTCATTCCCAACCATAGTATCAGCACATACATCCAACCCCAAAAGCTGCATAATTTTCAAGTCATTAAAGTTCTGTTTGGATAAACAATTTAATTAAGTGCTTCTAGCATAAGTGCTTATTATAATACCTTGAGTACATAATCAGTTACCACACTTTCCTGTTGGCCTCCAGTTGATACTGCCTGTATATATATCCAAAGTCAATTTAATGTCATCATTTTGTTTTATTGCAATAGATATTGATAATAGCTTTTTCTCACCTTCATGAAAACATCGATATCGGGGTCTGGTTTAATCTTAGCTTCTTTTTCTCTTCTAGACAACTCCGACAACAAGTCTATGGATCACAAAAATATTAATTACATATATCTTATGTCGTCCGGAAGTATACTTCTGGACAAAAGCAGTGTTTTCTATTCAGAAGTATACTTCCGGACATGTATATGGTTTTAGAAAAAAAATATGAACTTCGTGTAGAAAATGACTAACCGTATCGTGATCCAACACCTTGGCATCTTGCTGAGAAAGCCAAGGTTTCCCTAACAGTCATTTCTCCGATATGAACATCATGTTGACTAATATATGCAGCAGTTCTTTGAGGTACAAATTCATCCATTCCATGTCCGTTATAGGTCACTCTCCCTGATACCTGGACGACATTTATTATATAGACCAGATACATTTATTATTCATTGAATCTAAAAAGCAAACTTTTTCTTATATTAAGGGAAATTGCTTTTCACCTTGAGATTGGGATCAAGCTTTCCTGATAAGGCCAAAAGAAGCGTGGTCTTTCCAGAACTCGGAGGACCAAGAAGAAGTGTCATCCTACTAGGTTTTACAATTCCGCTAACATCTTTGAGGATTGTCATATGTTTCTTTTTGTTTGTGAGAATATGAAGAGATATCAAGATACTCTGAAAGACCAAAGAAAGCATTGTTATGAAGAGACTAATTCGAAAACAAAGAAACAACGACGACCGAGAAAGTAGAATCTGGTTAAATTTACCTCAACTGCATTAGTGACAGAATTCAACAACGTTGGCAAAGCCCTTCCTCCGACGTAAGCTTCCGCCTCAACAGTTAGCCGCTCGTATCGAACTTCGATTGTTGGAACCTCAATCCCAACTCTATAAAAAAAAAACACAAAGATAGCAAATGATGAGAAAAATATTGGATCTATATTCTCTTATGTTATTCAGTCGAACCGAAAACAAAACCAAAACATCTTATTATTAGTTACCTATCAATTCTTTCTTTGAGCTTCAACAAGAACTTCTCATTACCCTCTTCAGCAGCATTGATCAACCTATCCAAAAGTTTCTGTCTTTCTTGAAACCCAAGATCAGTTAATATATCAATCTCATTAGCCACTCCGCGCGAGGTTGCCAACAACCCTTTCCTCAAACGGTTATAAGTAGGAAGTTTCTCAAGTGCAGCCCATTTAAGAGCTTCTTCATCATCCTCTTCTCCTCCACGTCGCGACGAAAAGGCCTCTACTCCACTGTTTCTCCAAGCTATACTAGAAGAATTTCTCGCCCGGAAACTAGTACTCGCCCCGTATATATCACTTCCTTCCATGGCTGCTGCAACTCAACACTAGTATACAAAATGTTAACAACTTTTGCAAACTGATATGACAGACACCAGAAAACAATGCTATTAGTATATGATTTGTGTATGTTTTTTTAGTATTTATCATATGTACTTGCTTCACTAAGATATTGATATGAAAAAAGATTTTGTGCATTCTTATAGATGATCACATGTTAGAGTATATGGTTGATTAATGCATACACATTGAAAGTTGACAACAGAAATGAAATAGAGTAATACATGCTCAATAAATTAAGGACTTATGACACGAGATTGTTTAAATATTGTTTTGTGGTAACAGTTGGATGGCCTCCCTATTGAAATCAGATGTGTGAGTGTGACCAACCAATTAGCCCTTTTCTTTTTCATGTGTCTGCATATCCAATCTAAACTAGAGGTGTTTTAAATTTAAAATGTACATTACAATATAAGTTTAAAAATTCTAAATGTGTTGAATTACAAAGAAAAAAAATTAAAATATATAAGTAATATTATAGTATTATATGAAAATCACAAATTTCATTCAAAATAAAATAATATGAAAAATAAAATTCCTCGAATATGGAACATGTACTAATTCTTTAGTATTAGTACTTTATCATTTTATAAGTATTCATACTTTAAAACTGGGTCAAGTGTAACATCCATTTAGATATTTACTATCTCTCAAGCAGAATTTTTTTATCCATATACACTTATATTTTTATTGTCGATCTATTATTGTCGTTGTAAAACTTTTGGCACAAGAGGTCGGTTAATCATCGACTTTGATACTATTGTTGAATTATGAGATGAGTACAGAGGATCATACACATTGGTTTAAGAGTAACTTTAAGGTGAGACACGAGATATTTGGTCCGTATAACTAATTTTTTTAAAAATCGTACTAATATTTATTTTGTTTTATTCAAAAACCGAACATTGAGTTGTCACACTTTACAATATTTTATTTCTTATATTATATTTAATTTCTCTATCTTCATAAATTAATATTTAATTATTTAACATTTTATTTAAAAAAAATTATTTTATTAATCTGTGTTGTGTTGGATATTTAAGTATTATTTTAAACAATTTTAAACTTGTATTGTATTAAAAACATATTATATCTTTTTTGAAAAACTAATATAATATATAAAATTGTATTGTATTTAAAGTAGTATACTTTATATAATAAATATTATGAGATTTTTTATTCTATTTTTTATAAAAAAAATAATTAAATAGTTCTATTAAAGTTGGATAGCCCACAACTAATCTAAAATCGGGTTTAATAATATATTTTGAACACATTATAATATCATATTTTTTTGTCTAACTCTAATGTAAGACCGCGTTTAAGGTCGGATAGTTCATTTTCATAACCCTATCAAATTTTGAAAAATTAATATATATTAAATTAAGACAAAATAAAATAGAGTTCTTTTCCTTTTGATAGTCGTTGAAAAAGAAGTCATGCCAACTTAGAATTTAGTTCTCCTAATAAATTGGACACTAACCGAAATTCTTTAACTACCTACCTTAAATGAGAGAAAAAAAAATAACGATGAAAAAGTTATGAAACATTGGGATGGCAGAAGTTTGACATGTGCACATAGGTTTAGATTATGAATTGTTTGCAAAATAAATGTGGTGGCTACCAATCTTTGACTTATTGCCAAATCATCACATGCAACTTTCATTAATAATCGGTACTACCAACAACGTTGCAATTTCTTCTTACCATTATTATTCTTGTCTACCTTAAACTTTTGTCACTCCAATGTCATCTCATGGCTTCTAAATTACGTGTATGCCAAATAGAGTACACACAATACACATTAATTAACTTTTTCAAAAATATACACTTTTATTTTCTGTATTTTTTTCATTTTATGTATGTCCAATTTATATTTATTAGTACTATCTACACTACACAAGATTCTCTCAATTATAATGTTTTTGTTGGGATTAATGTATCAAGTAGTTTAGGCGTATCATATAGATCTTTGACTAAATTTGGTTACAAGCAATATTAGAGGTAAAGAAATTGCCAAAATCTAGTTATTTTATTTTATGAGTTTACCCCAATCGTTATTTTTATATGGATTGCTAAATAAACTAATGCTTCAAAAAGCTATATAGACATTTACATTTATAAATGAAGCTTTCATTTAACTCTAAATATCAAGCTATATTTCCAAGTTCCAAGTCAAAGACTACATGAATATATCACGGATGAAAAATATTATGGGAATGGCTCATTAGGCTCTTATACAAAGGTATCACTTCTTTTAAAAAAATTAAAACTACTCGTCATACGTCCGGACGGAGATATATCTTTAGGCACATCTAAATTACATACAAAAATATCTTTTTAAATTTATTTTTAACGTAAAAAAGATGTCTCTTCAATTTAATTTAAAAAATTATAAAAAGTAGATTCGTTCGAAGATGCATCTTCAAATGTTAAGAATATTATGGACTTTTAGAGTGGTGTAGAAGCAATCATAAGAGTAGAAGAGTAGAAAGAAACATTCTCCGATATTATTAGAATAGAGATAAGCAATATACAGATGCAAAAGGCATTTATGTGATTTGTGTATGCTTAAAATATTCTTTTCTTTTTATAAAACACATTATTTAATATTTTTATAGATTTAAATTCATGTAATTTGGTAAAGATGTTCGATTTAGTTGGTAAGAACTTAACTTGGACACTATAAAGTTGGAGGGTCGACCCAATAAATTTTAAAGTCTAAAGCAAATTTAAAAATTTATTTTTTAATATAATAATAATATTTTAAAAAATCTATATTTTTTAATTAAATTGTAATGAATTTTTTAAGATGAAAAATTATTTATTTAAATTATTTGAATTAATTTTCATTTATTTTTTATAGATATAAAATCAATTCATTTTTCTCATTATATTTTGAAAAACTCATTTAAAAAAAGCAATGTCACAATTTAAAAATAAAATAGTAAATATCAAACTTTTTGTTATGTAATAGGTTATAGAAAATAATTTATCTATAAAAATAATTTTTAAATTAACTAATACACATTTTAAACTGATATTAATATTTAATTATTATAAAAATAATTTAAAATACTACTAATAATTCCATTCTATAAAAACAATTAGATTACATTAAATAAATAAATAAAAATTGTGGCCCTAGGCGGTGGTCTTGGTAGCTAACCCTTAGGGTCCAGCCTATGAAGTTGTGGATTCAATTCTAATCCTTGATGTGAGACATCTTTGGTTTGTAGATTAATTTTGATCATCAAATTACTTACATTTAAGTATTTGGATATGTATTTATTTTTGTAGTGTGTATGTGAAACGTCTAAGTGCATATGAGCATAAACATGTTTTTTTTTTAAGTGTCATGATTCACTTAGACACATATTTTTGTTGTTGGAAGAGCAAGATCTTGAAAATGTAACTCAAATCACACAAATATTTAAACATAAAAATATGCATAAAAAGAAGTCTTAAAATTGAGATACAATAATTATTTAAACTGATATATGATATGATTTTTATTGGATAGAAGAGAGATAACTAAGATGTTGTAAGAGATATATTTTTAACCCATCAAGTTTAGTCGAGTTAATGAACATTTTTTCAATCATGTTGATTATGGACACATATAAGACATACAAATACATCCAACCACAATTTAAAATTGTTGGTATGACGTTAACTGAGTTGACATTTTTTATTATATTTGCATATATGAGCTGACGAAGAATTTTTGTTGAGTATTAGATAAGCATGAACATTTGTTTATTAAGGAAGGGTTATGTCCCTAAGTGATTTTGGCCAATAGAAATCTTGTTTTGATAAAAACAATTGAAATTGTATTTCTAAGGACAACTAATTTGCTTTGTCGATTTCACATAATCAAAAATGTTTCTTCAAGATGCAAGTAGTATGTTTTGAATGATAAGCAAGAACCGCTAAACACGTTATGGAGAGAACTTGTACGGTCCAATAATGAGACGGGGAATCAACAACGATTGCAGCATTTTAAGTTGGTATGTATTGATTGTAGTATATTTATTGATTATGTGAAAGACACATGGTTAGCTCCTCATAAAAATAGATTTGTTGGAGCATGAATCAATCAAATGATGCATGTAGGAAACATAACAACTAATAGGTATTGTTTATATTTAAATTTTGTATTTCTTTGAACTCGTGTTTATATGATACTAATTTTCATTTTAGGATTGAGTATGTTCATTGGAAATTAAAGTAGATGATGAAGACGAATTTGAAAAACTCGTGCAAATGTTGCGATAGTATGAATAACAACATAAAATCACAATTGGGCAAGATCAAAGTTTCTGAATTCTTTTCAGAAGAGTTTTTATGAAGTTGAGAAAACACACTAGAACAATATTGAAGAACTAAAAGCATAGAAATGGAAAAAAAAGAATCAGAAGTTGCACACTGAAACCACAATATACTTGTTTATTCTGTACTTAAAACTCAACCTCTCATACACATTATAATACATTCCCCCAAAAACATGTGCTAACTTTTCATGCAAGTAATGCAATGATGCAAGTATACAATACAAAAGCTTTTGTCAGTAATACAAATCAGTTCTACATCATTCTACATCACCATGTTCTTTCTCATTTTCACCACTACCATTGATGCCTGAAACTAGTTCTGTTTCAGAGGACTTAGAATCCAACCTTTCATATCTGAAACTTGGAAGAAGCTTATATCGCCCAAATGTCAGAACCTCACTCAACTTGCCATAGCCCAATCTTTGTTGAATATAGACCAAAATTGCAAGAATAATCGCAGTCACGGGAATAGCAATGTCACCGAATTTCGAGTAAAAATCCAAACTTGGATTGATAAATTCTGAGTCCTCGGTAAAGTAAGGATTTGGAACCGGAGCTCGAATGTAGTCGTATACATGAGGAAGAAGTCTTACTAGAGTGATTCCGATAAAATATAGTTTCCTGAGTGGTTTACAATTGATTTGCCAGATTAAGTTCCCAAGGATTTGTGGAAACAAGAAAAAGTCTTGCACAAGACCTGCATATTCTTCCAATTCCGCCGCCCAATCTGGCAACGAATGAGAATTTTCTTTATCAACCATATATGCCTTTTCTCTAAGATGTTTCGGACTGGTTTTCGTGCTGTGAATTATCATAACAAGTATGTAACCGATAAGATGTATGGCGAAGGTACAAAGAAGTACCCTTTTATCACTTGGGACAGAAAGGGGATCAGAAGAGGTTCGCTTTTGCAATCTGATTCGAGACTTCCAGACTTTCTGAAAAAGCCGCAGGGTTAGTAGCAACGATACAATCAACAAAAGTTTCACAGTGTAATCGATGATATGGAGCCACTCACTGTTCTCCAAAGTACCGGATGACGACACATCATAAGACTCCGAAACCATTCTCTTGAAAAGAGCTTCTGCATCTGTGATTAGAGGAATGCTATAACCAAGAGATTGAACACCAAGCACAACAAGAGATGTATATGGAAGAGAATCCATATTGTGCTTTATGTAAAACAGTTGGCTAAAAATGCAACCAACTGCAAAAGTTAGTGTCAAGATCCGGAGAATCCCTTCGACGCCTCGGTGTGAGAGGACATCCTCGCGTTGCTTTCTGTATATGATCGGAAAAGTTTGGAGCTTTATCGTGTTGAACCGAAGACCATCATCGTCTGTCCTTTGACTTTCTATAGAAATTGTGGCAGTGGGATTGACTAGCCACCGAGTTGTTGTCGGAGGATACGAAACAACCACCTCAATTAAACAGTCCATTCCAGCCTCTAGATCATAGCTCTGATATAAGACGCTCCATGATGCTCGCACATCTCTGCAACCAATAAGATACATCTTTCCAACATGTGGATCATAAAGACCTTCCAGAAAAAGCATGGAAAAATTACTATAACCTTTTCCACTAAGACTCAGTTGTGCAGATACATTTAAAAGAAGCTGTTTTTCGGTATATTCAGCGGTGCTTGCTTGATTCGGTGTGTCTAGTTGTTCCACTGTTGAACCATTTTGGGCGTCAAAATAACGCCCAAACATTGGACCAACAGAGATAATCTCCATCTGAATATCAACTCTTGGGGCCTGCACACGAGGCATAGGATCGGGAAAACCTGGGACATGAAAAGTGAGATCTTCCGAAAGAAGAGACAGACTATCTTGGAATGTCTCGTCTTCAAGTTTAGGGAAAGTTAGCAATGATTTCTTGACGACGGTTGAAAAACTGAAGGGCTCGTTTTTTTCTAGGATCGTGCCGGCAAGATTAGTTTTGGAGTAACTGTAATTTGGATGAGTGAACATGAAATAATTCCAGAGTTCTGTAGGTTGCACAAGCTGTTCAAATGATAGAGGAAAAAAGTCACTGTTGTTATTAATAGGAGACAAAGTTCCCGAAATAATACTACGTTGCTTTATGGAGAAAGTGGTAGGTATATACAAACAAATCCGAGTATTACAGTTACTCCCTTTGGCATCGACAAGTCCAAGGCAACCGACCATACAAAGCTGTCCACTAGAAGATTTCCATATTCCTTCGGTGGCAAGCGACATGTTGTTGACGCCGGATCTCTTTGCTGCATTATATCGATTCTCAGATGGAGAAACCGCTCTAAAAACTGCAGATACCATAGTGGAGCCAGAATTATGTTTACCAGCTGCTTGCTCACAGATAACATCCTGCATATAAAGTTTAACATCTTGAAAGCTTCCGTGTGTTGATTTCACTCTCTCATCCGACAAAAAAGGACCTAATCGACTGCAGAAATCGTCTGTGCCGTTACACCTCCAGTTTGGTACAACAGATAAAGGTTTATCCCTAGTAACTTCTTCGAGGATTTCGCAGAACCTTGTCCCTTTGTATACAGTAATGACATTACTCGTCAGATTATCTTTATACGGATATGGATCGCATGCTTTCGATACAATATGTTGTGAGCCAAATGTGAACTTAGCCGAGCTACCCAACTGAGACGATATGTGAACGACGTCAAAGTATTTAGGATTCGTATCACGGTTCAAACTTCTCAACTCTCCGGTGATCATCCTATTTGTTAAAGTAAACGTCAACGGATAGCGAAGAATCAGCAGGATTTGATCATCTTCCGACATAGGTACATCACTAGGATTCTTCTTCATCCACTCCCACGGATTAGCAGAATCAGTTTCTCGAGTCGGAAGCCTAGTGTTCCCTAACAAACACAACACCCTCTCCCCACCGTTTCTCTTCGATTCCGTATAAACCCCTTGAAAAGGAATCGAAAGCTGAGAATGTCCAGGCCATAACCGAAAATCAAGATTCCCATCACCATACACATTCTCCATAAAACTACCATCCCTAGTAATTCCCATCGCCATAAAACCATTAATCGGGATCGACTTCTTCAACCGATGAGCATGATCAACATCCGTTACTCGAAAAGACACCAATTTCATCGGACTACTTCGATCTCCTGGTAACATCCCCGGAGAATCCCCATCATCAAACGGCATAATTGGAAACTTACCATCCTCCTGAACCCAATCCCCATTAACAAAAGAAAACTCCCTTTTCATCCCAACAACACCACTATACCCCAACCTCAATTCAGATGCGGAAGCTAAAACAGACACACATTGTTTCTGAACTTCATCAATTCTATCATACTTATAGCTTACATGAGATCTCTTATCATTATCAAATCTATACATTTCCTCAGGAAGTTGTGAATCAGCAAGAACAATCACCAACAAAACACAAACAAAACACAAACAAAATGCTGAAACCGAAAATGGTAATTTCATGATCCTAACCGATGCAAGAAAAAGGTCAAAACTTTTCTTCAGGAATTGACTTAACAAAGAGACCCAGTTGCTTATTTAATCAAATTTCAATTTCATTGCATCAAATTCAACCACAGATCATATTTTCAAAGAAGATCTATAACAAACCTGAATGAGGCACAGATCAAAGTAGAATTTTTGGGATGATTGAAGATGTTGAAGAAATTTGAGGGATTTGAAATTGGAATTGGGGGTTGATTTGGGAATGAGAGAAAGTGAAGAAAGAGTGAAGACTTGAAGTCTTCTATGGCTGGTTGGTAATCCAGATCTAGAATAATTAGTTTCTTCTATTTTTTTTATTAAACTAAAAATAAATTAAAAATGTTCACTTGAGTGAAAAATAGGGTGGTTTTTTAAAATAATAAATTGGATAAGCTATATACAAAAACAATCACATTAATCACTTTTTATTAGATAAGAGAGTTTGCATTATGTATTTTTAAGGCTTCTAATCAAATTCAAAGTTTTGGTTAAGTTGAATTGATCATTAACACAACTCACAAGTAACCAAGTCAATGCCAAATATCCTTGACCAACATTTATTAACATTTACAAATCAAGGCATAACTATTTTTTGCACAGTTTCACAGCAGAAGACCTAAGTTTTAAGTTTTAACACATCATACTCTCACCAAATAATTCATATCATCTAGTCATGATCTTCATATTAATTAGTAGAGAATCATAATCTATTTGTCATTATAGGCATACCAAATTATAGAATGATATCATGCATATTCATATAATCGTCAAGGTATTTAATCATCACATGCAAGTACTAATTCAGTGTTGAATCATGATCATAGACTAAGGATGAGTTTCCATGCTTCCTAGCCACATGTATGACTATCCTCAAGCTCCCTTTCTTCTCTCAAAGTATTCAGTGTTAAAAGGTTGATAACAAAGGATTTTAAAAACAATAGGGTTTTATTAATGGTTGTTCATGTGTGCAAAATCTAAAGACCCTATATAAATCAAGACAAACACTTAGAAGAATCATCAAGAAAGATGCACAGTTGTTCTGAATCAGAAGGATCATAACCAAGATTTCATGCTCTCGAGAAGTCAAACACAAGTCTTTCAGGTGTTGTGCTGAAGCTTATTTGGAAATCTAAAGACCAGCAATATATGAATACTTGAGTCATTTGAAGCAAGCAGACGTTGTTATAAGGAATGACTCTTCAACTTGTGAACAAGCTTCATCAACAGTTATGAAGTCTCTACTTCAAAGAATTATTGTCTATATCAAGTGAACAACTCTAAAAGCATTCATCCAGATTAGTTCTGATCAAGACTCGGATAAAGAAAAACTCAGAACCTTTGAAATCAAGACTTCGAAGTATCACTTTAATCAGGTTATGAATGCATACTCTAACTTCTGATCAAGCTTTAACTAATTCTATAAGAAGCCTCTGATTCAGAAAATTAAGTATAAAAGATAACAATGAATCTACTTAAGCTTCAACAAACGTCTACAAGAAATATCCAGTCAGAAGTTATCTTAAGAGGATCTTATGACAACGCACATCTACTTTATGTATATTCAAAAAAGTAACGCCGTCATGATCCCATCTCTTTAGATGTTCTGCAAACTCTACTATGCTCATCTCAATGTATTTATGCTAGATGTACTTACACTTCACTTTACGTGTTCTAGCTAAAGACCTTTAACAGCTACTTGTACTATGGGAGTTTCAACCTTCAACAGCTACTTACACTATGATTAGTTTCAACCTTCAATGGCTACTTGTACTGTGAGTGGTTTCAATCCTCAATGAATCTATTTTCAGATTCTATAAATGAAGAAGAAGATTGAAGAATTGTGTGTGTCTGCGTGTGTAAGATTGTGTACACAAGAAATGTGATACCAGACCACACTATGGGAGTTGAGAGAACAACAGTGTTAGACAGAAAACACAGTTTAGAGTAACACACAAAAGAAGAAATTCAACCAAAAGGGTTATTGTGTGTTAAGTGAGCAGGGCAAGACATATTCACATATGACTAGAAGAGTCAAAAGAAAGAATATGTGAATATGATTAGCAGATCAACAGAACAGCAAGGCACGACAAAAAAAGATCATATGTGCAGAAGAAGAGAAAAGAATGAAGAATTCATTCTTATACACTTAGGAGCTACTCAACTTATATCATGTTCCGAGTGCAAAACCTTTGTGTATCTACTTAACCAAGAAGCACACAAACAAACACAAAGGTTAACAACAGATTCTTTTGATAAAAGAATCTGAAGTCTCTAGCAGTCATGCTTTAGCACAAGTCTCTTTCAGTTTGATTGAGCAAGAAGTCCTGAATTGAGGTTTAGGCAAGAAAGTTTCATGTCTGAGGACTTGAGCAGGGAAGTCTCGATCTCCAAGATTGAGCAAGGAAGTCTCTTGCATGCGTGCTTTAGTAGGAAGTCTCGATCTGGAGGATTGGGCAGAAAGTCTCTTGTCTGGAGAACTTGAGCAGGAAGTCTCAAACTGTAGGATTTAGCAAGAAGTAGGATTTAGCAAGAAGTCTCTTACTTCTGCATTTAATTATTCCGTTGTGCATTGAACTATGAAGTCAGACTCTAATATGACTTATTCTGTTGTGTTATTGTCAAGATTTGATTTTGCTGAGCGAAGTTTAGCCTTTGTAGAATTCTCTTAGCTAGAGCAATGAAAAGATGTTATCACCCAACAAAAATCGCAGTTATTTTTTAATAATAATTATTGCTCATATTTTATTTATTTTTTTAGTAGAACTCTAAATTACCAAAATAATTTTCTTAAAAATGTAAATATTTAGATAAAATATATACTTATCTTCGAGTAGACTTCTAAATCACCAAAAAGTTATTTTCTTTAAAAATCTGAGTGTTAAATCAATAAAAAGTTTATCTACAATTTTATTTTTATCTAAAAATTATATTATCGTATTTTATTGTGATTTTTCATGGATGGAGTTATTGAGCACCTATTGTGTCGTTATAACACTGCCACTGAGATTTGGATAACATCGTGTCTCTTTGCCTATGCATATTAACGGAATCTAGATATTTTTGTCTTCCGTGTGGAACTTCTGTTTCGTATCAGACATGCATACCATGATCTAACTTTAAGATTCTTCTTGACCAAAAAAAAGCATAAGATTCTTGAATTTGCAATACCATTTTTTTATTTGGCCACTTGAGTAGTATTTTATTTTTGTTCGAGTGCTTCTTGTTCATTGTTTTTTTAATCTTTCTTTTTTGCTTACGTACCCTTTGGGATGAAAACATCAAGTATTTAAAAAATTAGTTATTGGATGACAACTAGATGTACATTCATATCTTAACTTAAAAGCCCCTCCATATATTGATTAAAACTTTTCAATATTTTTATCATAAATTTTAGTATACACTATACATGCCTATAAAAAATTGGTAATACTTTTCCTACCTAAAGAAAATATTGAAACATTCTTAAATTTAAGTTAAATACTCACTAATTAGAAAATTGAATGTGCTCTTGTGGGCTATAATGATTTGCTGCAGATGAATGAAATTTCCTTAACAAGTGCTTGCTTATGAATCATAACATGAATCCTTATTAAGCATGTACTCATCCAAACACTTGAAGGGTCCTACAAAACCATGTTCCCTATTGAACCAACACATCTTGCAAAAAGTTCCACACTCAAAAGGATAATGAACTTTAAATGTATAAAATACACATACATATATGTTTGTACACCTTAAATAGAACATTACAACAAACACAAGTATAGCCAACATTATTTCACAAAAGAAAGACAGATGAAAAAGATATACTATGTACTTTCAAAATCTTTCTACTTCAAATGATAAATGATCACAGCTTTGTTGATCATCTTCAACACCATCTTCAATCAATGCGGATCTAAATTCTCTGCAGTTGAGAATTCCCCGCATTTACTCAATTAACATCTTAGTTTCAAATTCACTAATTCAAAAATATTTATAAAGACGGCGTCAATGCAGAAAATTTCTGACTCAGATGAATCTATTTCACACTTCGGACCACAATCCAAATCAAAATGTTTATGCAATCAAGGGAGTTTCCTCATCCTTAGAAGACTTGTCCTTGTTAGACTTGGACAAAAATCCAAATCCACAATCAACCTCTCTCAACTTCAACAACAAGTAAAGAACAATCCCAACAAAAAACCCTAAAGCAGCACTAGAGCCAGTCAAAGAAACAGCAGCACAAACAAACATAACAAAAGATTCTTCTTTACTACTCATATCCTTAGAAGCCATAGCCAATTCAATCCCAGCAAACAAAAGCAACACACCAAGTATCCCAATAGGAAACTGCCCCAAAATCCTCCCAAAAGAGTTCCCAAAAACCAAAGCAATCAACAACTTACCAATCCCAAGAAACACAATTGAAGCACCACTCCTCCCTCCAAACCTATACTGACCAGCCAATCCTCCTGCTCCATGGCAACATGGCATGGCACCAAACCAACATCCAACAAAATTCATCACTCCAACACTCACTGACACCTTCATAGCTGAAGCTTCTCTTTCCGGAAACAAGTCTCCGGAAAGTTTACAAACCGCAATAACCGAATTCAAAATTGATAAAGGAATCTGCGGTATCGCAGCTCTCACAAATCCAACTTTAAAATCATCCCATGTGATTCTAATCAACTTAATCCTAGAAGGACCGAATTGCAAATCATGAAAAATCGAAGGATCGCGAATAAAACACAATAATAATCCGAATAAAAACACAATCAAAGCCGACGGAATCATCGATAGAATCTTCAATCTTCGACGAATTTTATTTCGTCGAATATTATCAACTCTCTCATTTTCTTCTAGCTCGTGTTGTTGCTGTTCTGAATGATTGTCCTCGCCAGCGCCAGTGGTGAGGACAAGAAAAAGAACAGCAACGAGAGCCAGTGCCAGTCCGTCTAGACTAAACCAAGGACGGACTGGACCGGTTTTCGACGAACCGGAAGATAAATCTTGCTGATAGCGAATATATTTAATGGCGGAGAAAGCGAATTGAAGTCCCTGAGAGAGTTGAACGCCGCGAACAACCGGGAGAGGGAGGTACCGGTAGAGAAACGACATGAGACCGGTTGTTCCGAGGAAGAGGAGGACGGCGGCGACGGATAAACCGGCGGCGGAGATTTGAGGAATTGTGAGAGGTGGAGATTCGGAGATGGCGACGGCGGCGATGGATTTCATAGGCTGAACTGGCATGGGGAGGCCGAAGAAGAGTCCGGTGATGATGTTGTAGAGAGAAGTGAAGATGAGAGTGGTTGTTAGATCGAGATTGTTGACTAGGGATAGAGCTAGTACGATTGGGATGTAGGTTCCTAAATCGCCGACGGCGCCGGAGAGTTCTGAGCAGAGGGAGGTTTTGAGTTTGAGGGTTGAGGGGAGACGGAGGAAGTTGCGGCGGAGGAGAGGTGGTGTTGAGGTTTCCGGTGGTGGTTGGTCGTTGGAGATGCCGTGTGCCATGGTGGTTGGAGGAAAGTTTAGTTGTGTTGGTAAGAAACTATGGAGTGGAGTGGACAGTGCTTTTTGTCATTATATATATAAAGTCTTAAAAAAATCCCTAAACTATTGGACAAACAATTGTGTTTACCACCATATACATCAAATAAAGACACATTCTAAAAGTTTATATAATACTACTTCTAGTTCTTCCTTAATATAAGAAAAAATTTATTTTCTAGATTAATGTATCAAGACTAGGTATAGTCAAAATACATTACTTCCAACTTAAAAAATAAATTTCTTCTTATATTAAAGATTAGAGGGGTAATAATAATAATTATTATTATTTAAACACTAAAAACGGCCTTTTTTAAAGTATAAAATACATTTAATTAAGAAGCACTAAGAAAAGATAAAGTCAATTTAAAAAATTATAGAGGTCTCTTATTTGATCATGTGTCATAAAATCACAATTGAGCGGAGAAAAGTGGACGTAACAATTATTTGAAGTCGGGGATTATTACCTCGATTACGATTAAGATGAATGTGTGATCATATCTTTTTTTATATATACATGATCGGTGCAGAACCTTAAATGATCCACACTTTGCCTCATATATGAACTCTATGGAGTCTTGTTCATAGCAAGGTCCTTCGTATACTTAGCGAGAACATTTGGCACACATCGTAGAGTCGTCGTAAAAACAATGAAGGTGTGTTACATGATTGTACACACCTCATTCTTATCATACAACATAGTCAAAGAACGAACGATGTTCAATGCGTTGTGGGTCACCACCTCCACTCTATATTTGACACATAAATTCTCAATAGACAACAGTGACAGGGGATAGTAGAAGGGGACAAAGAAGTAGCAAGGTGCTAGTACCATGACAAATTGAAGACTAAACTAGGAAAAGTCGAGAGTGTGCCCTTATCTAAGGCAAGTTCACATAACCTAAACCACATATAAGACATGATTGACTTGGACCTACGCGGAGACTTCAGGAAAGAATGACATGTCCCATTTAAAATTTGAAGAAGGTGTATAGGAAAGCACATTCGTCAGGCTACAAAACTCGAAACATCCTTGGAAGCTAGAGTGGCAATAAGGACTCTACTAAGAGAGAAAGAGAGTCGTTATATTTGTCAATCATCCTACATTCCAAGCATCGAGGTAAGTATTATAAGCCACAAGTTATCATTTTTCCCTTCAGTCAAGCCGATATATCAAAGAAATTATGCATATATGAAGAAATGGAGAAAATAGCTGATGAAAAGGTAAGGCAGTTGAAGGATGTTAACTTCATCAAAGAGACCAAGTATTGCATCTAAGTAGCGAACATCATAATGGTTAGGAAAACTACAACAAATGAAAAATGTGCATAGTCTTCGTCGATATAATATATGTCATGCCCAAAGGATTTGCACTCCTTATCAAGCATTAACAATTCTATCAACAAAGTCTTTAGATTTATAGACACGTAATCGAGATATAAAAAACCCAAGATGGATCCCTTGGACACTCCTAAAATGGCATTCACGATCAAACACATGCAACTAAAACTACAAAGTGATGTCGTTTTGGCCTAAAAATGTAGGTGTGGCCTATCAAAGTCTTATGGACATGATTTTTTAAAGCATAAAAGTGGTAGAAATTTAGAGGTATATATAGACAACAAAGTTATAAAGATGGATGAAGATGACTCTTGTTACCCGGACTGAGAAGAGATCATGTGCTTAGTCATAAAGTACAATATGAGTCTCAACCCATCCAAATGTTCCTTTGAAGTCAACGTGCGTAAGTTTTTGGGGATTTATGTTGACTAACATAGGAATAGAAGTTAACTCACAAAAGTTCCAAGATGTCATTAACATGAAAAGTACGATAAGCATCAAAGAAGTACAACAACTTATGGGAAGAATAGTCTCCTTGTCAATATTTCTCTCTTGCGTAGGAGATAGAGCTTCCCATTTTTCAAAACCCTAAGAAAAGGCGAAAGGTTCAAGTGGATCTTAGAGTGTAAGTCATCCTTCTAGAAATTGAAAGTGTTATAATCTTCACCACCAATCTTAACTTGTCCAAAGTAAGACATTCAACATTATTTAATCGACGAGTATTGTTGTTAGAAGGTTTGTGAATTAATCTTGTTAAAAGTTTCAAGTATTGTTGAAAGTTGTTTCGGCCGAACTTAAAAAAGCTCAAGGTCGGTTTTAATAGAACTCTAAAAAAGAACTCTAGAAGACAAAAGTAAGTCAAGTTGTTAAGTTGGACAGGAGTCGTACTTTAGGATATTGTTAAATTTAATAAATAAAATAATTTTTGAATAATTTTTTATGTTTATGAAATTTCTTAAATTTAGTTTATATTTTACAAAAAGTTTGTTAAATGATGTGTAATTTTAAAAATTAGAAATCTAATCATTAATTTTTCTAATTATATATACTTTCTCCCATCAGCACTAGCTTACATCATGCCCCAATATGTAAAGTCGCAGCAGCAAAGTCTTAGAAGTAAATAAATAGCAAAAGGTTCCAAGTAATGGTTGGCATGTTACGCGAATAAATAAATAAATAAATAAATAAATAAATAAATAAATAGATGGAAAGTGAGTGGAATGAATAAATAATATTGTGACTTGATGGAGAAGCTAATGAGAT
Source organism: Vicia villosa (assembly GCF_029867415.1). Classification (NCBI taxonomy): domain Eukaryota; kingdom Viridiplantae; phylum Streptophyta; class Magnoliopsida; order Fabales; family Fabaceae; genus Vicia; species Vicia villosa. Next base: position 4,172,331 of record NC_081184.1, on the reverse strand, counting down.
CTTATTGCGTGGTTAGTTATAACACTGAGAAACAGATTTGGATTAGATTGTGGCGTGGGCCTAGGGGTGGAAATAAGTTAGGTTAGGTTAGGCTTTATAAAGCCTGGGTCTGGTCTACAATAAATTTGAAAGGTCTGAGCTTGGCTTGTGGCCTATGATAGACTCTTTTTTTTGGTCTGGTCTGGCCTTTTTAATAGTCTGGTCTGACCTGAAAGTCTATTTAAAAGCCTATTTTTCATTATGGTTTTCAGTTAATCCATATTATTTAAAAAAACCTTATAAGTCGTCTTATATATGCATATATAGGCCGACCTATTTAGCCTTTGGTCTAATATATGTGCATATATAGGCTTGCCTATTTAGCCTTTTTCTAATAAACATGCAAATATATGCTGATCTATTTAGCCTATTTTTAATATACATGAAAATATAGGCCGATTGATAAGGCTTGATAGACTTTTTTAATAGCCTAAGTCTGGCCTATTTTATTAAATAGGCTTTTAAAAAAGCCTAACCTTTTTGTTAAATAAGCGTGGTCTGACTTGGCCTTATATAAGCTAGGCCATAGGCCCTTGTAGGCTGGTCTGGCCTATTCCCACCCCTAGACGTGGCTCCTTTTGGTTATAAATAACAGAATCTAGATATTTTTGTTTTCTGTCTGGAACTTCTGTTTCGTATGGGACATGCATATACACGTGGATAGGATATTATGGATTTTAGCTCCTTGCATTTTCAAATTGTAGGAAACTTTTTGTGATAGCAAAGTGTTTAAATATTTCCAATTATTGGATTACACCAGGATGTTCGCTTGAAAATTTGAGATCTAAAAATAATTTATTTCTATGTAAAACATGTTATACATAGTGCTGATCAACATTTCCTAGGCCCATTAATCACTGTTGTACAACATTTCAAAGTACTGTAATATCTTACAATCCTAACTTTTCAATATGATGCTACAAATCCTACATTTTCCCTTCTACTTATGCTAAAGCTAATAACCTTCATCCTTGCAAGAGCATATACCTCCCTTGAAATGGTGAAACCGCTCCGTATCTCTCACAAAAATCTCTCTGCGTACTTCCTTCGAGATAAATTTGACAGTGTCATGGCAACTTTGGCACATATACAGATTCTTAGTTACCCTAATCGGCATTCCAGGTGCTGAGTTAATAAGTCCAAATGTAACCGCAAATCTCTCGCTGTGTCCACAAAATATATCAGCCTTAGAAGCTTGCATTATATCCATACGACTGCTTCCCAACCTTTGAATACCAGCTTCCTTCATTTTCTCATAAAATCTCTCCAAAAGTGCGTTTATTTCCTTAATTTGAGGATGAAAGTTATCACCGCTGAGAAAAGCGTGCACCGTGTCCTTGTTTTCCACCCAGCTGCATCCAGGATCTACTATTATCCCGTTCTGTCGCATCATTTTTCTAACTTCCGCAACTTTGTCCCACATATCGTTGTCAGCATATAGATTTGACAGAAGAATGTAATATCCAATACTAGTTTTATCATCTTGAAAGATATTCTTAGCAGCTAGTTCGCCGAGTTCAACACAGCGGTGGATTCTGCACGCGTTTAATAAGGCTCCCCAAACTGCAGGGTCTGGCTTCATTGGCATTTTCTGTATGAATCCATAGGCGTCCTCCAATTTTCCAGCGCGTCCCAATAAATCAACCATAGAAGCGTAGTGTTTCAGATTAGGTTTAATAGAGTACTTATGTTCCATGCTGTCAAAATATTCTAAGCCTTCTTCAACCATACCAGACCTGCTGCAGGCACGTAATATGGAGACAAATGTAATCTTATCAGGAACAACATTTGACTCTACCATTTTTTGAAAAAGCTCTGTAGCAAGTGTTCCTTTCCCGCGCTCAGCATATCCAGTTAGCAAAATGTTCCATGTGGACACATCTTGATCACACGAGAAAAATTGTTTCCACGCATATTCCATTCTTCCACACCTTACATACATGTCCAAGATTGCATTAGGCATAAAACCATCATAACTTACGCCAGTTCTCAATGCATGAGCATGGATCTCTTTTCCAGATGTCAAAGCCCCTATTCTAGCACATGCGGATAGGACACAAACTAAAGTAACCGAGTTCGGCTTTTGTTTGCGCATCATCTCTTTAAAGAAAAACAAAGAGTCAAAACATCTGTTGTTGATCCTAAGGCCACTGATGATAGCTGTCCAAGTTATAATATTCTTGTGGCGAATAGAGTAGAAAACTTCTAAAGCTTTGTCAATGCATTTGCACTTAGCATACATGTCAACAAGTGTGTCTGCAACCATAGCATAAAAAATGAGCCCTGTCTTCTTGGCCACTTCATGAAGCTTCGTCCCCATATCTAAATCGCGTAAACAAGAACAGGCAGAGAGTACAGCCGTGATGGTAATTTCATCAGGCACGACACCTTCCGCCTCCATCGTTTTATATGTTTCAAGAGCCTTCTGATGCATCAAATTATTCTCGTAACCCAATATCATTACAGTCCATGACACCACATCTCTACATTCAATTTGAGAAAAAGCCTTTTCAGCTTCCTCAACAAGCCCAACAGATGAGTACATCTGAACCAACGAATTATAAACCGAAGATTTCATCGAGAACTCAGTTCTCACTATATAACTGTGAATCTCCCTCCCCAATCTCCCATCACCCATAAGCTCGCAAGCAGCAATCACGCTCGTCATGGTCTTCAAATCCGGCTCAACCGGATGTTCAATCATCCTGCAAAACAATCTCAAACCCTCCAAACACATTCCATTCTCGAAATACCCAGCAATCATCGCATTCCACGAAATCCTATCTCTATTAATCATCTTATCAAACACCAACCTAGCAGTAACAACATCGCCGCATTTCACATACATAGTTATCAACGCATTAATAACATCTATATCGGACTCAAACCCAAATCTCAAAACATGAACATGAATCTCTCTACCCGTAACCAAGTCAGGAACACCACCACAAGTCCTCAAAACACAAGGAAAAGTGTAAATATCAGGCCTAACACCAACCCACAACATCCTTTCATAAAGATTCAACGCCTCGTCAAAAAACCCACCTTTCCCATAACCACCAACCAAAACATTCCAAGAAAACAAATTCCTCTCAGGCATTTTACCAAACACATACCAAGCATCAACCAAATTACCAAACCTAACAAACATACTCAAAAGTGCATTTCCAAGCTTAAGACTCAAATGGGTCCTCATCATTGACTTCTTAACATACGAATACACCTTAGAACCTTCTTTTCTAGCTCTAGACCACTCACACAAACGTACCAAAGAAATATAAGAATCCTCTTCAACTGAAATTTGAAGCTCGTGCATGGTTTCTAAGTAGCTCACAGCACTTTCCAACTTCCCAATAAGGCATAGTTGACAAAGATCATGGTTTGGATTGTCGCTGCTAATGGAAGAAGTGATTGTGGCAGTGAAAGAATTTGAGACCCGAGAGTGTTTAAGGGTCTTGAAGTTGTGTGTGGAAGTGAAAGTTTTGAACTTTGAGGTGATGAAATTGGTTGGAATAATGGGGTGGTGGTGCCTTTGAGGAGTGGGGAGTTGAGAGGGTTTAGCAAAGGCAGCCATAGGAGCATGTGAGGGTTTAACCAAAATGAAATGTGTTGTCGTGTATGTTTCTAAATGTGCCGACCATAACCATAGTCTTATCCAAAACTTTGTTGTGTTAGTTTGAATGTTGTTTTATGTTAAGTCATAGTCTTCTAATTTTTTTTTATTAGAGTTAATTTATTTTTTGGTCATTTAGTATAATTTAAAAATTTTGCTAAAGTTTCTTATTTAATAAACGTTCTTAAAAGTTATTTTGTTATTTATATTAATTAAGTCATGTCGGTTAAATTTTATCAAATTTTGATATGTTTTATATGTGTGCAGTTTTGCTGGTTCTATATTAGATGACATGTAACTGTTTTATTTTATATTGATTTAAAATTTAAAGTTTAAAATTTAAAAATAAAATATGTTGAATGTATGAAGTAATTTTTTCTGTTTTTCTCAAACCTAGTCACCACCTCACTCACTTCTTCCTTTTTGTCTGGCTAAAACTTGATTTTGTTGACTTTTTCAACAACCATATCAATTTGCTCAAGTTTGATAAGTTAGAATAGTGAAGTCCGACGTTTTTGTGTATTGCTTTTGTGAGACTTGGATATAACGTTTTTTTCGTTTTGGTTTTCAGATCTCAGAGCTATGCTTAATTTCTTTTCGTTTTCAATGCTATCGGGTGATTCAGTGGTAGGTTTAATCTTTTTTGGATTTTAGGGTTTTCTTTGTTGAAAAAAATCAATCCATTTTAAATTTGGAATCATGGGTTTTTGTTGTTTTGTGACTGCAGAGCTTAAAAAGATGATTGATCTTTGAAAGAAATGAAACAATGGTGGGATGAATGTAGCAACCTGCCTAAAAATTATACTTAGAGAGTCGCCACCTATTCTACCAAGGCGAATAGAAAACCTATGCAATTAAGAGATCAGGGTAAGATACCATATTGCAGGTTGAGGGAAGGTGTTAGGCACCCTCAACCCTTTCCTATTGGCTTTGAATCTAAGGTAAAGGTTTGTGGCTAAAATTATTGAAGTTTATAGGTAAGGAAATGAATAAGAGGAAAATTGAGATTTTAGGGAAGGGGACTCGCCTTGTTGCCAAGTGCCTACGTATCTCCTTATGGAGAATCAGAGTCAACGTAGTTCGGGCACAGGGTTGTACGCCTTAGAATTGAATTTGATTGTATTTGAAGTTGTTTTGAAATGCAAATGTTCGAAGGTATTTTGAATTACCTTATCGCAGTTGTGAACATCGCAGTGTTGAAAAACTGTAGTATCGCGGTTTAGTGTATTTTGAGTGTTTTTAGGATTTGGGCGTACAACCCTGATTTTAATTTGTTACCGTTAGTTGCAATAATCAATAGGTTTGATTACCATGGCTAACGGATTAAGGGAGGATTGCTAACCACTATAATCGATAGTTTCAATTATCGCGAATAGCAAATGTGCATATTTTAATTATCGTTACTCCTCATAATCGATAGATTCGATTACAAATAATAACGAATTTTGATAAAGAGAAAATGCTAATCATCGTAACCAATAGCTTTGGTTAAAACCATTTAGCAAAATAATTATTATTTTAATATTTTAATTATTGAGTAATTATTTGATTGTTACCCACCGCGATCAATTGATTTAATCGAAGCGAATAAAATCCTAAATTGCTTGGCTAAATACCCAAGCTGGTTGGAAAACCCTAATCCTAATACTTTGGCCACTGGCCAATGGGATTGGGCGAAACCTAATATCTTATTAAGCGTTTTTATGGTTTTTTATAATTATAATCAAAATTAATTAAATAAATTAACTCGAAAAAAATCGAGGAAAATAACCGGGAGAATAGTCGGGAATTAATCCTAATATTAATAGTCCTAATCCTAATTATATTAATTGATTAAACTAAAAATATTAATTAATATATATAATCTAAATAATAAAATAGAAAATTATATATAAAAAAAAAACCTGGGATATGATTCAGTGTTGTAGCGTCTGAAAATTCCATGGTAGTCTTTCATCCTTGTGTGCGTCAGATCTGAATTGGAGGAAATCTGAGGCTGTGATGTGAGAGGGTATGGTGAGCCCCCCTGGATGGCATGCGTAGGATCTGCAAGTGATTCCTGACATAGAAAAATTCACAAAATAATCTGCACGAGACGAGGATCGAACCGTCCCCCTCGCGCTTAAGACAAAAGGCATTAACCACTGAACCACTTTGCTTTTGTTGTCAACATAATATATCGATTAATTTATATAAGAAATAATTTAATCAAAAACCCTTTTTTAAAAACTGCACGCGCGGGCTGTTGCCGTCTTCTTCGTTTTAGCTTTCTGAAACAACACAAAAAAACTCTATGGCAACGTTTTTGGTGCATGGCCATAGACCTGCAAATTCCAATTTCATCACTCAATGCAAATAAATCCCGATTAATTATCCAGATATACTAAAAGACACCCTCTGAATGCGATGGAACTGTTAATTCTGGCTAATTTTGCTTCTATGGAAAAATCCCAATTTCAAGCTTTTAAACCCCAACAATGGTGGATTCTTCATTCTGTAATTAAACTTCAATTAACCTATGCCAAAAGCTTCATAACATCATCAATAACACATATATGCTACCAAATTATATTAACTACGCATGAATACTCAAAATCGAAGCAAACTAAATTTCAACAAACCGTGGCTCCGGGAGCGTGATTCTGCACGCGGCCACCGAAGGGGCTTCAGAATCCTTCCCAGATCGCGTTAGAATTACTGTAACCAATCGAAACACCGTGCAACCACGAAATCAAAGTTCAATTTTTCTTGGATTTTTTAGAATCCGGCCATGGCCCTTGGAGGCCGACCCCCCTTATCACACAATCTTTTCCTCTGTTTCATAGTTAGGGTTAGTTATTCAGTTAGGAAGGATTAGATTTGTTGTTTGTTTTTTAGGAAAGATCTGATTCAGATTTGAGAAGCTTGCAATCTGTTCCTCTTGCCCATGAGAAGCGTGAGAATCTTGTAGAAAGGCCAATTTGATTTTTTTTTTTTTTCCTTTTTTTTTTATAGCCTAATAATAATAATAATTATTAATAGCAACAATATAAAATAATACTAACTAATATTCTAATAATTCTAATATTAACATATAATAATCTTGTAATTAGCAATAATATATATATAAAAAATAATAGAATGGTTAAATGAAATAAATGGGCCTAAAACAAATTGGGTCTCAAATATTTGCTATTCACACCTCCGTTTAAGGGCATTTTATAAGAGATCGGATTTAATAATAGATATATTAAATCCTATGACTCTTAATTTTTAACCCCCTTAATAAATTAAAACGAGAATGGTATCAGGTAAATTTTGGGGTATGACAATGAAGTTACGAAAGAAAATGATAAAATGATTGCAGAGCTTACAAGAAGAGAAAGAGCAATCTCCTGCAAGTTTTACAATTTTTCAGAGGTAAGTTACTTATAGAAAATTGTTTATATCCAAGTTTTACTTTTTTCTAGATAAGTTATTTATAGAAAATTGTTTATATGCAAGTTTTATCCTTTTTTTCATTATAGGATCTAATTACCTTTGAAAATGATGACCAAGAAGGTGTGACTATTGAAATAGCAAAAGTTGTTGTTGGTGAGTTGGAGATTATTAGAAGTTATATGTTTCAGTTACTTAAAAATGTTCTTTTTATGGGATAATTTTCATTTTCAAAAGTTGATGATCTAAACTTGACCTCCCTTCTTCGAACAATCTTAGAGTTAACATTGATTCTTGTAAGACTTGTACCTATTTTTATCTTTGTTGCAATCAACTATTCTTCTAGCTTAAATTTTAGCTTTTTTCCTTTATGCTCAAAACAAGACATTAAAATTTCAAATGAATCGTTGAAATGGTGAATAATTAGCATCACATTACTTAATCTCCCTATTGTACTAAATAGTGTTGGGAAGTTCGTAAGAGTCGGGAGAATCAATGAGACTAATGCTCTAGGACCACTGATTCATAAGTAATGTGGGACTTTAACCACTCATACTTGCATCCAACATTCTCCCCCACAAGTGTGAGTCTCCCACATCCTATAATAGGATCCAACACTGGATTCAGCCACCACTCTCCACCAAGCTGAACCACGGCTCTGATACCACTTGTTGGGAAAAATAACAAACATAAAGAAAAAGAGGAAAAAAATAACAACACAAGAACATAACATGGAAACTCAAAAAACAGAAGAAAAAAAATCACGGTCGTTGTCAATAGACAACCAGAGAAAAACACTATGTGAAAATTGTTACAACACATAATATAATCCTTAACTAACTCAGAACCCCAGTACACCCAATCCCCCGTTTTACCCGCACTTTTTTCGCGGGGCAGGGCAAAGTTATAGGCCCACTCCCCCTAATGTGCCTACCGACCGCCCCGTGTTACTGTGGGCTTTAGCGGGCATGAACTTTTTCATATAATTTTACTATTTTCAGGCCTAAAAGGTTCAGTGCTCGCAGGCTTTCCCTGCCCCACCCTCACTTTTTTGCGGGTCGGGACAAGGTTTTAGATCTGCAATCTCAAATATGCCCGCCCCACACCGCCTCATTTTTTCACGGGCTTTTGTGGGGCGGGCATGCCTGTTTTCCGCCCTTACATCTCATAACACTCTAATACAATAGTATATGATAATAAAGAAAGTCAAATACAAGCTTAACATGCTTTTGCCTGACGACTCTGATACTAGTTGTTGGAAAAAAAAGAGAAACACAATTACAACACTGCTACTCTTTTGGCTCAATTTGGGGATAAGAGTTCTTAGTATGCATTGTGGTTAAAGCTTTGTTGATCTTCCACATCATAAATGAAGGGTGGTGTTGTGAAAGAGTTATTGAGCTGCAGTCACAAGTTTCACTGTGCAGTTTGGGCTAGAGAAAATTGATGGAAGATTTTTTTTTTGACTTGTAGAAAGTTCAAATCAAAGATGTGTTGATACAATCAAGATTACACAATGTTGCACTCCAAATTTTGCCCTCATGCTTCTTACCCCAATGGGCTTGTGTTTCACACTCATATGCATATACCACTAAGTCATAACATTCACAATTATTCATTTCATTGAGCTCCTAAGGCAAGGGATTAAGAGATTTTCTCGTGATTTCGGTTTTCCCTACTCAAGGGTGATTTATTTGGTTACTACACTCAAGTAGAAGCACGTTGTCATACCTTTCATATATCTCCAATTTTTGTTTTTATTTTAAATAAGTGACATAGCCCGGTTGGTAAGAATTTGATTGTAAGAGGTACAAGAGCGAAAAGTCTCGGGTTCTCGAATCCCGCATATTTTCATCTTTTTGCATTTATATCTTTTTGCATTTATACTTGTTGCTAACTATACTTTCCTTTTTTGTTTCATTTTTACTTTTTAATATTAAATCATGAAAAATAAAAAAAAAATGTATTTTTTCTTAGTTTTTATTAATTTTCGTATTAATTAAAAATACATTTTTTAAAATAATCAATTTTCACTTTTATGCATTTTTTAGTTATAAAATCACCAAAAATCATAAAATATTCAAAAAAAAAAAAAATCTAAAAAAAGAAATTTCTAACTTTATTTTTTCTATTAACAGCACTTTTTATATCTTATATCTTAGAGAACAAGTAAGATTTTCTATTAAATCCAAAAAACTTCAAAAACCTTAAGAAAAAAAAAGGACAAATAATAGTGTCAAAAACTTTAGAAATATCAATTTTGAGAATTATATTACCGCAAAAACTTTTGAAAAAAAAGGACAACTAATAGTGTCAAAAGCTTTAGGATACTCACATCAAAGCTAATTATATTCCAATTCTTGTGGTAGAAAAAGATCTCAAAAACATCAAGAATTCAAGACAACTTCCTTAATTTTTCGAGCATAAGGAATAACTGTGATCATGTCATTGACTTGATCATTCACCATAATAGGAATGGTATGTATGGTTTCCTCTATTGGAACACTATCATGCAAAATAGAAGATTGGTTAAAAAAATTATTGAAATGAACAGTGATGTGTAACTTCAAAACTCCTCTATCTGTTAGTATGACATCTCATTGTTTATCTTGAGGGAAGATGCCGTTTGGTTCATCTGGACTGCCGCGATCCTTGTCTCTGTGCCGTAAAGAAGAAGTTGAGGGAACTTTGCTATGAATTGTCCATTTTTTATATATATTAATATTTGATGTTCAAGACAATTCATGTAAAATTAGTTCAAAGTGAATAAAATTTATTAAAACAAAATTTATAGTAAGATTTAGTTGGTTGCAATATATGTTTTTTAACCAGTATATCAAGTGTAGAAACTAATTAATTGATGTTTATGTGTGCGGTTTAGATGTCAGAGAGAAAAATAATATTTGAATTTAAAATGAAACAACCAATTTTGTGAATGAGAAAAGGCAAAATGTCAAAAATCTAATTAAGTTTAATAAATTAATAATATAACTTCCTTTTATTTATATATAAAATTCATCAAATTTTGTGGATCTCAAATATAAATAAGTCACTAAATTAATCAAAAAAATAAATTTTACCGATTATTTCATTTTCTATATTAAGTTGACAGCTACAATATAAATTTAATATGATAATTATTAATACAAAATATATTTTAGTAAATATAACTAATTTCTTAATCTATGTGATTTAAAACATTACAAATCAAGTTAAATAAAATCTACTATAAACTCTAGAAAAATTAATCAATATTTCTGAGTTCGAACTTAATGATAAATATATATCATATTATTAAATTTTTTAAAGAGAATTTTATGATTTATTATGATTCTTTCCGACTTAAAAATTAGTTTTTGTAATTTTTTTATATATATATATATATATATATATATATATATATATATATATATATATAGAGAGAAGGGATCATTTGACACCGGTGTCAAAGTATTAATTTTGACACCAAATCCTACCCCTTTATTCTTAACAATTCAAAGGTTAGGATATATTTCCTTAAAAAACTCATGTGTTAGTTATAAGTGAATGTATCCTAACCTTTGAATTGTTAAGAATAAAGGGGTAGGATTTGGTGTCAAAATTAATACTTTGACACCGGTGTCAAATGATCCCTTCTCATATATATATATATATATATATATATATATATATATATATATATATATATATATATATATATATATATATATATATTGTGTGTGTTGTGATGAGAGGGGTATAGCTTTAATAACACATGTCATGATGTCAATCTGAATATTCGTCTGTATACGCAATCATTTCATTTCCAACATCATCACTGTTCCTCTTCGTGTCTTTTCTTCCTGCGGTTTTCATCTCACCCCTTTCCTTCAACAAACAAACCATGGTATTCACTTTTTGTTCTATTTTTGTTTTCTTCTTCAACTTGTTCTATTACTTACTTTGATTCAAATCTTTGATTTTTCCTTTCTGTACTTCATGATTTTGTGATGTTTAAGTGTTTGGAACTATAAAGATTAGTTTTTGCTTGTTGGGTCTTGTTTGTTTTTTTTTGTTCTTTCTTGTTAGTTCATTGTTGAGACTTGAGACTTTAGAGTATGCATGTTGAGCTTGTGAAAATGGCTTTAGAGGAAAGTGATTCATGGAGTTTAGGAGGAATAATTGGATCCTTTATTGACCTTTTTGTAGCTTATGTATTACTTTGTGGATCCACTTTTGCTTTCTTTCTTTCAAATTTTCTTTGGTTTTTTGGATTTTATATGCCTTGTCCTTGTAAAGGGATTTTAGGTTATAGAAATAGCTATCTTTGTTTTCATATGTTATTGTTTGAATGGCCTTTGAGGAAGATATGCTCCATTCAAGTAATGGCAATGAAAAGGTTTCCATTTGATTTGGTTTGGGTCAAGAAAGATCATTCTTTAGATAATATCAATGAGAACAAAATGGTTGTTAATGTTGATGAGAAAACATGTGATAATAATAGTAATAGGGTTGTTGAATTGGAAGATGAGAGTTCGAGTTCGGGTCCGCATTTGAGGGAAATCGGGTATGATGTTAAAGGAAAGGGGGGTTTGAGTTTGAAACGTAGGTCAGGGTTTCGGCGTAGGAAGAGGAGTGGTTATGATTGTGGAAAAATCGATTCGGTTGTTCGTCATCATAGTTTTCAGTCTGATGTTACATTCACTTCCACGCCTTTTGACGGAAGCAGCCGTATAGTTATAGATAGATCCAGTCAGAGCTCGAATTCTGCGTCAGGGAAAGAAGAAAATTTACAATGTAAGTGAGAAATCTTCAACATAGTTATCGTTCTTTCGATGATTTCGATGATTTTTATTATACATGTACTGGATATTAGCTTATAGTTTTTTCTGTCCTGTTATTTTAGACGATGACGATGACCGGGCGAGCCATGAATTGGATGAAAAAACATGTCACAGTTACGAATTCAATGCATCGATAATTGAAAGTCCGGGACAGGGAATATATTCGTCGTCTTTGGAACACTACTCGAGTCCTACTGCTGCGCGAGATAATGTTCATATTGTTGGAAATGAAGACAACCGTATCAAGATGTATGAAAACGCGCTTGAAGAAGAGAAAGCGGCTTACGCGGCTCTTTATCTAGAGCTAGAGAAGGAGAGAGCTGCGGCTGCTACTGCTGCGGATGAAGCCATGGCTATGATATTGCGTCTGCAAGAGGAGAAAGCTTTGATGGAAATGGAAGTGCGACAATACGATAGGTTGATTGAAGAAAGAGTTGCTTATGATGAGGAAGAGATGAGTATTATGCAAGAGATTCTTATAAGAAGGGAAAAGGAGAATCTCTTTCTGGAAAAGGAACTCGAAAGTTATAGACAAATGTGTTTGGCGGGAAATTGTGAGTCGAAGTCTAAGTCGGCGGATGTACGGCTTAACGAATGGAAACAAAGGTCACCGCTTTCGTTTGAAATATATGATGATCCACCGCAGACAGAAAGTGTCGTATCAAATGTTAAGGGAGATTTTACCGATACAGAACATGGAGAAGAGCTGGAGAAGAACGCTAGACACAAGGATCAAGCGAGCGATGATCTGCATAGCTCCTTCTATGATACCGAATCTGATGTTCTCGACGTCCATGTTATTGATGACAACATCGAACATAAGGAAAAGGAGACTGAAAATTTAAGTAGCTCTTCATATAGTACTCTTTCAGACAAACCGATGAGTACACGTCTTGAACACGCAAGTTGTTCAGATGCCGACTCAAAATGCAAATCTATGCCTTTTGATACCGAAAGTGATTCTCCGTATTTGGTTCATAACGAAAAGTTAAGGATTGACAATGAGATTGAAGTTCTTGGAGAAAGGCTGAGGACAGTGAAGCATGAAAAAGAGAAATTGACTTTGTTTGCAGACAAAGGCGAAAACGAAAAAGGTCAGTTGAAGCTTTTGGATGAGATAGCTGCCCGTCTTCAACAAATTAAACAATTAAGAAAGCCTGCACGTGACGCCTCCTTGCCCCCTAGGCCCGTGCGTGGTGCATCGTTGCCCCCTTCATGGACTCAGGTATAACTTCACACTTGTTTTCTATCCGCAGTTAAATTTATGCTATTAAGGGTCTATGTGTCAGTACCGTGTCTGGTGTTTATATCTTAACCGATTTTTTTTCTTCATTTAAGGGGAGCGAGAGGAAGAGGCGGTGCCAAAGTGTGACCTTGGAGACTTGTGAAAGCTCCTAAATCATGAAGAGTTTGTTAATTGACATGAGGTTTCATTCATAGCCAAGAATCTTTGTAAACTTGTAAATGCTATGTGAAATGCCTCTTGTTGCCACTAGAATTCAGCAGTACTTCCGTTTACCTTGTTGTATGTTTTGAGAACTTTTAGTTTTTGTAAATAAATAAATGTTATGTGTCATCATAGTCAAACTAGTCACAGTTTGTTGCTTTTGCCTTTTTGTTGAAAAGCATGGAAGACATAATTGGTGTTCAACAACACCCTACCCACCAACACGAGCTGTGTTTTTTTAACATCAGATTGAGATTACTTTTCTATCTTATAGATCAAAATTGAGACTATAAATTTGGTCATTCAAACTGAGGCTTTTTTAAAGTTTGGAATTTTTGGAAAAAATCAAGTCCCAGGTATTGATAATTCATCCACCGATTATATTCACACAGTAGTTCGGAGAGTGAGAGAGTGTATTGGAAAAAATTATGTTTCATATTAGTTAAAGGTAGAGCTTACAAAGAGTTTATATAGATGATATCTCTCGCATTATAAGTTGATTTGTAAGGAAGAGTTAGGTTAAATTTTAATTCTATTATGGTAATCATGGACTTATTGGAAAAACTAAGTTTCATATCGACAATTCGGATCACTAATAGTTTATATCCAAGCACCCAGTCCAATATTTTGGGTTCGAACCTAGGTCTGAGTGTGCAATAGTGTTAAATTCTCACAAGGGAGAACTTTAGCGCTCATTGTGATCCTTTCTGGGTTCGAACTTAGGTCTGAGTGTGCAATAGTGTTAAATTCTCACAAGAGAGAACTTTAGCGCTCATTGTAATCCTTTCTGATTTGATGGTTTAGTCTCTGCAAATGCGCGTAAAGAATAACCGGTCAAAAAAAACTGCACAAACACAATTCTTGACCATATTTAATGTTTAAAGAAATTAAAAATTAAAAATATCTTTAGTCTTATTTTGAGTTCATTTTACACATGTTTTAGAGTATACTAACCAAAACATAGTAAATTAAGTGTCTATTTGGTGAGAGGATGAGTTTGTTGATTTTGATAAACTAATACTACTAGAAAGCTGATTTCTCATTACACACGTGATATGTTTAAATCTCAATCATTTTTAAAAACTCAGCCATGTGTATATCGGAAGGAGATCCTCTAACTTTGGATTCCCTAACTTCCTCTGACTTTAGGCAATTTTGATGAGAGAGAATTGAAAAAAACATGAAAATAAGGAGGGAAACTACATGAGAGAGAAAGCATTTTTAGAGTGAGATAGAGAGAAAGGTAGAGTGCAGTTCCCACCCTAAAGTTAGAAGATCCTTCTCCTGTGTATATCCCAACATCTTTGTTTTTTCAGTCAAAGAAAATACATGTTTATTTGTTTTTATATGTTTTGTAATTGCATTCATTTGATCACAACCATGTATGTTAGGAGGCTAAATAAATGAAGTACAAAAATTAAGAAAATGATCTAAAATTTTATACAAATTTCTTTAGTACATTACAAAAGAGGTAATATTCTAAATAAATATTAGTCAGGCGGAATAATTTTACTAACATTAAAATTTGAATAAAATTTCAATATTAAAACATTAAATAAAATATTTCTAAAATAATATTTTAAAATATTAAATAAATTATTTTACTTAACAATTTTCTTGAATCAGCTAAATCTAGTAATAGAGAAAAACTGTTTGATATCTTATAGTTTGGTTATATATTATATTTAAAACTATTATCAAATTATTAATTATGAAAAATAATGACATTAAATTATCACGTGATGAATATGAATTCAACTGAATTATAGAGTATTTTTTTTTTTTTAAAATTCTTTTCTAAAACGTGAACTAATAAGGAAAATTTGGTAAAAAGAGACTAATGGGAAAATTATACTCTTTTTTTATATATCTAGTAGTATACTCTCTTTTTATTAAAGTTTAAACACACCCATCCCTCCTTTTGTTTATATTAAAAAGGATTCTCTTATTCTTTGATATAAGTAGACATGTACTATATTTTAATAGTCTTATATTGAGTTTTATTCAACATTATAAAATTAATTTTTAAGAGGAAAGGAGTCACTATTTTTAATTTTATTTTCATTGTCGTTTTTCAAAGTGAACTTAACTCTCTATCTCAAGTGTGGGAATAAGGTAGACTCAGATAGACTTTGTCAAATTTTTGTCAAATTTGAGTATGACTTGCTAAAAAATTTAAAGTCTAAATTTAACCTATATTGATCTATTAACCTACTTAAAATTCTATTTCATTTGAATATTTGTAAATAAATAATTTATCTAATATTAAATATTTGTTTTCATTGAATCATTTGCACTTATCTATTAGCATAAATTTTGTGATATTATTTATATGAGATAATTTATAAAAATAAATTATGACATTGTTCATAAAAAATTTTCAACTTATTTTCATAAGTTCTTCAAGATAACTAAGTTTTATTTTTTCGTATTTTAATTCTAAATACAAAATACAATATAATAATTATAAAACTATTTATGTTAATTTAAATAAGTCGGTCTGATAGGCCTAAAAAACTTTTTTTATGTCTTGTGAGATATCCTTTTTACTTAAATAGGCTTATAAAAAAACCTAAACTTTTTCTATTTCAAAAAAGGTCAAGTCTAACCTAAGTCTGTGTATGCTATGTCGTAAGTCTATGTTAGTTTGTATGTCATATTCCCCCCTTTCTCACACATATTCATCTAATATTATTGGAATACACCTTCAAATATATATTTTTAGATATTTTGATGTGAATTATTCGAATCATGTTATCATGCTGTAGAAATCTTGTTTTTAAGTTAATGCATAAAGTCCTTTCAATGCAACATGATAATTTTTTCATTCCTGATGCAAAAAATAATGCTCCTTAATATATTTGGAAAGCCACGTGTCTCTCCGATATGTAGCAAGTGTTCAATATTTTCACTAGTTGACCTTCGTAAATAAGATCCCCCGAATATGTGAATCATACCCCTTGCAAACTTATTAACTCATTTAAGTGTGATGGTTTCTCAAATTCTCAAATAATCATCCACATTATTAGTGGATGTTTCATATGCCAACATTTAAATAATATCAATACATTTTTGTAGTTGTGAAAGACTAGATTTATTAGTTCCATCAAACCTAATTGGAAATACTCATTCCACTGACCAAGAGTTTCAACAATATGAAGGAACACGTGTTTATGCATTTGATACCTTCGACGAAAATGCTCATTGAATAATCAGGCATGTCATTCTTCATGATTCCTCTCTATATTCATTCTTCGTCATCAGAACATGTTAGAACTCATAACTTCTTCTTGCGCCAAACTTTCATAGAATATCTCACAAGTCTTCGTCCATGTCATCATTCATATAACCTATGAACATTTTTGCAATGTGAGAAGGATTGAAAGGACCAGTTTTTACAATGTTGGAAGAATTTTGAAGCTATTATGCATCTTAAGATTATTGTATAAGAATAATAATCAGTTTAAATAATATTACTCCCTCCGTCTCATAATAAATGTCTTATTTGAGCAATGCGCGGTTTTTAAGAAAATGATTGGATGTGTTGGTTTTAGTAAAAAAGTTAATGTCATTTACTAGAATACCCCTATTAATAGTAGTTGAATAACGTGAAAGTTAATAAATAGGGGTATAATAGTGGAAAAATAATAATGATTGATGCATTGGAATTGTAAATGGACAATTAATTTGAGACAAGAAAAAAATGCAAATGAGACATTTATTATGAGACGGAGGGAGTAGATGTGTAATTCAATTTTCAGCATGTGGTTATTGCTAGTTCATTGTGTGGTTATTGATAGCTCAACATGTGGTTATTGCTAGTTATGCATGTGCTTACTGCTAACTCTGTATATGGTTACTAACTAGAAGTTAGTTACTTAGTAATATGATCCTATATAAATGATGTAACACATATTTGCAAAAAAAAAACTCAATTCCATTCCAATAATACTTGTAGTGTTATATTTTTGCTGGGCCTTAAAGAGGGGCAGCTTACGAGGAAGACCATTATCGAAGCAAGCCTGTAACACCGTCAATCTACCCGTCCACCGACCACCAAGGAGAAGGAAGGACAAACTCTTAAGTCATACACACTCAATATCACCCATTACTACTCAGAGATCACTTCAATCCTAGTAGTTCTAACACCGTCAACTCACCCGCCTGCCGACCACCAACAGGGCCTCTCACCTCACGTGAGCAGGTCCCTTAAACTGCCTCAAAATCCACCATATATGATTACTTGCCACCGTGAGATAGCCCTCATCCTCAAACGTGTAATATACCTACTAGAGTACCCCCTGCATACGGAACACACATACACATGTTCTTTTTGGATAGTACAATACTTCTCTCTCTCTCAATTTATCTTCATCCTTTTATATTTTCCTTAATTTGCAAATAACCTGTAATTCAAGTTATCCAAAAAAATAATATTGAGTTTGAATAACAACTAATTTGAGTAACATTTATTTTGAATACCATATAATTTTGAATAACAATTAATTTGAATAACAACTCATTTGAATAATGGATAATTTGAATAACAACTAATTTAAATAATGACTAATTTGAATAAAAAGTAGTTTGAAAAATAACATGTATAATCATGTGCAAACACTTACATCAATTCTAAAAAAAATGGTGAAACTATCTTTCATGGTATTAAATTGGAATTTGGAGTTAGACGCTTCCACACACTTTTCTTTCTCTTTTCTTTTGGATACTTTTTGAATGACTTAATGATGTAAAAAAAAAAATGATAGATTGTACCTGCCGCTTGTTGGTGTCAATGGTTTAGAAAAAGACATAAAATTGAAATTCTTTATTCTCTTTTTGTGGACGGTTTTGATGAACCTGTGGGCCATTTGGGTTTTTTTTTAAGAATCTCCATACATCTTTCAATGTGAATTTTTCATGTTCATCTTAGTAATAGATATTATGTTTCTTTGAAATAATGTTGGTCTAAGAGCTCATGCTTCTTTTTGCTGCCACAACTTATTTGTAGCACCAAACACAATTTTGAACAGAAGGATTAATATTTTTGTGCCATCAACCTTTTAATATCATCGAATGATTATGTTGATAATTCTTGTCGCTACATAGATTTATTGTCCAAAAAGCAAAAATGAAGCTGAGGCAATAAATCTGAATCTATATCTCATCATTGTACACCAGTTGCACCGTGTGCAATGCAATTAGGGGATTCTCATTCTGGTCCCCTCTCTCTGTGCTATATATGTAGTGACAGTGTATCTCTTAACTTGCCTTTAGCATATGTCACAAGATGAATTTACCATCATAATACTATATCATGTGAACTTTGATTCATTCCAACATAAGCCATTGAATTTCTTAGTTTCATTCTCATAATTTATATTCCAAATACAATACTTTTGCATATTACTCCTCACAAACTAAACATCAACAAACAAACTTATTAACTACATTAATCAATTTGCTTAATATAATAAAACACAAACTATTAACTAATTCAATCATGCCATGCAACCTTCACTTCACTTCACTTCATCTTATAAAATTATCATCTGCAACCGCAATTGTGACTGCAATATTGCAGAGACTTCCACATCATCATCGTAATTCGTAACTCCAATTACTCGCGCACATTCGTGCTCAATTTCCTGCAATATCAATAATCGCGACTCAATCATAACTCATAAGTCCAACCGCAATTCTAATCATTTTCAAGATAAAGATTTCCTCCACCTATTAGGAGTAGTCCTACCTTTGACATTAACCAACCTAGTTTTCATATCAGAACTAGCAGCAGGTGTCTGTCTTCCAAACTCAACCTGACCATCACCATCAACACCACCATCTCCTCCTCCTTTTCTTCCTTCCAATCCACTCTCTCCTTTACCAAAACCACTCACTCCAAACCTCTTACTCCATTTAAAAAACCCTTTCTTCTTCTCAACCATTCTCTCCATCTGAGCCTGCATTGCATTGCACTGATTCTGCAGCCTATGGACATCTTCCCTCAGTTTCTTTTGTTAGCATTATTTTGTTTTGGATCTTGATATTATGTTTTTCACGGTGTTTTAATTTCTATGAATGAACAATAAAAACGTACCCGGATCCATAATGGCGATTCTTGAAAGCAATTGTTCTCTCCTCTCTTCCTTCTTCCTTATGTGTATCCTTGATGATGAAGATACTTTTGTATATTTGTAAGAAGTGAGAAGGAATGAGAAAAGTTGGTATTTCTTGCATAAGGGTGTCCTTTTATAGACACTTTATTCCAACAATCACATCCTATCCCAATAGTTACGTCCCAACAGTCATGAAGAGAGAGAAGAGGGATTTGTATTTTGAATTTCAAAATAAAACCCCTTGGCTTAATTACCAATTAAACCCAAACAATCATCACATTTAGGTATCTTTATTTAAAGCCAATATTTATTTACATGAGTCAGACCTAATTAATTAATAAATTAATATTAATCCAATAATCTCCCACTTGACTCATGTGACAACTTGATGTTTCAATCTTATATCATAATTGTGCACCATTCATTTAAAGCACCAAGTCATTTTCTTTAATGAATTGAAATAATCGGATCATGGCGGTCACAAATTATTCATCAACTTGATTCCTTCCATGTATCACAAACCAATTCAATTCAAATAACTTTAGGGGATACAATAATGTGTCTTTCATGTCTTTTCAAAGACACCATAGTCATCACATATTAATAATAGCATTTATAACATAATATGGATAACAAACTCAGCAGAAACATAACTTTAATTGAATTCACAAGTGTCATACAATACGAACATTAAACTATACATGTATATATACCAATTATATAATGTTAACAAGGACTTTTACATAATGCCCATCCTTTCTATATGGCCAACAAATGTCTTGGGCGGTAAACCTTTAGTTAACGGATCCGCTATCATTAAATCTGTACCAATATGTTCAAATGACACCGTTTGTTTCTGCACTTCTTCTTTCACTGATAAGTACTTCAGTTCCATGTGTTTAGCACCTTTGGAATATTTATCATTCTTAGAGAAGAAGACAGCTGCAGAATTATCACAATAAATCCTTAGCGGCCTAGCTATACTGTCGACAATACGAAGCCCTAAGGTGAAGTTCCGCAACCACAATGATTGAATTGTGGCCTCAAAGCATGCCACAAATTCTGCCTCCATAGTAGAAGTAGCAATGATGGACTGCTTTCCACTCTTCCAAGATATTGCTCCTCCAGCCAAAAGAAAAACATATCCAAATGTGGATTTTCTTGAGTCCACGCATCCTGCAAAGTCTGAATCTGAGTAGCCAATCACTTCAAGGTGATCTGATCTTCTATATGTGAGCATGTAATCTTTGGTTCCTTGTAAGTACCTAAGAACTTTCTTTGCAGCTTTCCAGTGATCCATTCCAGGATTACTTTGGTATCGACCTAACATACCAACAGCAAAACTAATATCCGGTCGGGTACATGTTTGGGCATACATCAAGCTCCCAACCACTGATGCATAGGGAATATATTCCATTTCCTTTCGTTCTAATTCATTTTTGGGACATTGCATTTGACTAAATTTATCCCCTTTCTGAATAGGAACTATACTTGCGGAGCATTTATCCATTCTGAATCTCTCTAATATTTTATTTATATAGCCTTTCTGAGACAATCCCAACAATCCTTGTGATCTATCACGAAATATTTCTATTCCTATCACATATGATGCCTCACCCATATCCTTCATTTCAAATTTATTGGAGAGAAACTTCTTTACATCATGTAATAAAGCAAAATCATTGGCAGCAAGTAAGATATCATCAACATATAAAACTAAAATTATGAATTTGCTCCCACTAACCTTCATATAGATACACCGATCTACGGTGTTCTCTACAAAACCATATGACAAAATAGTATTGTTGAATTTAAGATACCATTGTCTGGAAGCTTGCTTTAGTCCATATATTGACTTCTTTAATTTACACACTAAATTTTCTTTTCCTGTAGTAACAAAACCTTCGGGTTGAGCCATATATACTTCTTCCTCTAGGTCACCATTTAGAAAGGCGGTCTTCACATCCATTTGGTGAAGCTCTAAGTCATAATGAGCCACCAAAGCCAAAACAATTCTCAAAGAGTCCTTTTTTGAAACAGGAGAAAAGGTTTCTTTATAATCAACACCATCCTTTTGAGTGAAACCTTTGGCGACAAGTCTAGCTTTATATCTATCAATATTGCCTTTCGAGTCCCGTTTGGTCTTAAAGACCCATTTACAACCAACTCGTTTTGAACCTTTAGGCAACTCAACTAGATCCCATACATTATTGTCACGCATTGACTTTAACTCTTCTTTCATAGCATTGAGCCAATTTTCAGAATTGTCACTTTCCATGGCTTGTTTAAATGAGACTGGATCCTCACCAATGCTCAAGTCACATTCATGTTCAAGTGAATAAATAACATAATCATTTGAAATAGCTGGTCTTCTTTGCCTTTCAGACCTTCTTACCGCTATTTCTTGTGTTTCTTCGATAACTTGTTCTTGCTCATTACTGACTTGTACATTGTCAACCGGTTCATCAACTATATGTTCATTTTGTGGGTTTTGAATATTAATTTGTTGTCTATGTGTGTTGTACGACGGTACTACAACAACAGGGAGAACAACCTGAGAAGATTCTTTAGGTGAAGAGGGTTCTCCACGAGTCTCCATAATATCTACTTTACGTGATTTCTCACTCCCACTGAACTGGCCATTTTCAATAAACCGAGCATTACCAGACTCAATTATTCTCGTACTATGATCAGGACAATAAAATCTATACCCTTTTGATTTTTCAGGATACCCAATGAAAAAACCACTAATGGTTCTTGCATCAAGCTTCTTTTCATGTGGATTATACACCCTTACTTCAGCTTGACATCCCCAAATATGAAGATGTCTTAAACTAGGTTTCCTTCCTGTCCATAGTTCATAAGGAGTCTTAGGAACTGCCTTGCTAGGAATCCTATTAATCAAATACGCAGCGGTCCTTAATGCGTAGGTCCACAATGATAATGGTACATTACTATAATTTAACATTGACCTAACCATATTCATGAGAGTACGATTCCGCCTCTCAGCCACACCATTTTGTTGTGGTGTGCCAGGCATAGTATATTGTGCACATATGCCCCGACTTTCGAGGAACTTTGCAAATGGGCCTGGACATTGTCCTTTCTCATTATATTTTCCATAATACTCACCACCTCTATCAGACCTCACTATCTTTACTTTTCTATCTAATTGCCTTTCCACCTCATCAATGAATACTTTTAGCACGTCCACTGATTGAGATTTTTCATGCAATAAATACAAGTAACAATAACGTGAGAAGTCATCAATAAAAGTGATAAAATACTTTTCGCCTCCCCAAGAAGGGACATCGAAGGGACCACAAATATCAGTGTGTATCAATTCAAGGAGTTCACTGCTTCTTGTAGACGAATTCTTAGATATTTGTTTGGAATGTTTTCCTTTAATGCAATCCAAACATATATTCCAGTCACCAAAATCTAAAAGAGGTAATACTTCATCTTTCATTAACCTCGTTACTCTTTCTTTAGATATGTGACCTAATCTTTGATGCCACAAATAAGCAGAACTCTCATTATTTTTACTTCGCTTACTACCAACAACATGTTCAATATTAAACAGAGATTCTTTAAAATTATCATCAAGATTAAAACGATATAAACCATCAATTAAAATACCAGAACCATAATTGTATGAATCTTTAAATAAAGTAAATACACCGTTTCCAATCTTAAAATTAAAATTCAATCCATCTAACTTTGCAACAGAAACTAAATTCCTAGCACATCCAGGTACATAAAGACAACTTTTCAGATCTATATGATATCCAGTATCCAAGACCAATCTATACGTCCCTATTCCTTCTATTCGTGCCTTCATTCTGTTTCCCATATAAAGAAAATTTTCACTTCCTTTTATGGTTTGGATCGAAAGGAATCCCTGCATAATATGTGACACATGAGTAGTCGCACCCGAATCAAGCCACCAAGTATTATTTGGTACTTCAATAAGATTTGATTCGAAATTTATGGAAACATAAAACATACCTTTCTTTTCGAACCACATCTTTCTCTTAGGACAATCCTTCTTGAAGTGTCCGTTCTCCTTACAGAAATAGCACTTCTTTTCCTTTTGGACTCCACCATCATTAACCTTTAAAGGAGATTTTCCCTTTTTCTTGTCCTTCTTGCCGGGCTTAACCTTACTGCAACTGGCTCCATCGTGAGTCGTGAGATGAACAGAATGATCCTTCATCTTCTTTAGCCTCCCTTCTTCTTGAACCAACATAGCTTTAATTTCTTGAAAGTTCCATTTTTCTTTGATGGTGTTGTAGTTCACCTGGAACTGTCCAAACTCAAGAGGAAGCGAGTTAATGATAAACTGTACAAGAAAAGATTCATTCACGTCCATACCTAAGGACTTCAATTTTGCCGCCAAATTTCCCATTTGTGTCACATGATCATGAATGGGTTGAGACCATTCAAACTTTTTAGTCGTCAACTCACTCATCAAATTCCCCACAACAGATTTGTCAGTAATTTCAGAATTTGAATACTCTTTCACATTTTTCATAAATTCCCTTGCATTTTCAGTGTTGGGTATAGATGGCTTAACATTGTCTGCCATCGTCATTCTCATCAAGTTCAAAGACAACCTGTTGGACCTTTCCCAAGCCTCAAAAAGAGACCTTTCATCTTCGGTACTATCCTCTGTAATGGCCGCGGGCTTTTCATTCATTATCAATGCCATATCCAAGTCCATAACACCCAGTTGAAACTGAATCTTTTCAGACCAATCAGCATAGTTCAGCCCATTGAACTTTGTCATTGCATTGCCCAGAGCAAACATATTAGTAGCAACTGCAAACATTTAAAACGCGCTCATACGTTAGTGCTTTGAATAAACTTCAAGGATTCAAACCAATTACCTTTAAACATGTATCTAAATTCACCTTTGGGTGATTCATAAACACATTTTAATAAAATAAACCGATGCAAAATGAAGAATTAGTCATACTCAAAATAACATGCATGTCTATCTTTGGATATACAAGCAACGAGTAAATAAATACTTTAATTTCATTAATTATAAGTCATGATCCATCTTTGGATGATCTATATATGTCTTATAATAATTATAATTTAACATGAATATGTTATTCATATCAAATCAAAATTCATTTTCATAATTTAGAATCGTAAACTTTAACGAATTCGATCACTTTGGTGATTAACAAATTCTCAATATAATAATTCTAAAGTAATTAGTTATATATAATATATAAAAATTATTGTAATTTATGCACAGGAAGCAACTATACTAAAACGTTAATATTCGCCCTGGTTAATATAAAAGTTCATTACTATCCTGCACTGTTACTATGTAATAGTTACTATATCATCATGTTACTGTTAATGCAATTCCAATATGTCATATTAGAATTGTAGAATGATATATATCACATTTTTGGAACAGTGCGTTTGCATACTAACACAGTATGAGAATTGTCTTTACCTGTAATCAACATTATTGGTACTACGCTAACGTATATATAAGCAGTAGGGTAATACGAAAACTATCACAACTAATTTTATTTTCTATTAACGTTGCAATTTGAAATTTTCAACATATATATTAATAAACTTTCATAATTTAATATAACTTTCATACAAGTTAATAATTACCGGAAAATCATAATATCGGTAACCTTGCTCTGATACCAACTGTTAGCATTATTTTGTTTTGGATCTTGATATTATGTTTTTCACGGTGTTTTAATTTCTATGAATGAACAATAAAAACGTACCCGGATCCATAATGGCGATTCTTGAAAGCAATTGTTCTCTCCTCTCTTCCTTCTTCCTTATGTGTATCCTTGATGATGAAGATACTTTTGTATATTTGTAAGAAGTGAGAAGGAATGAGAAAAGTTGGTATTTCTTGCATAAGGGTGTCCTTTTATAGACACTTTATTCCAACAATCACATCCTATCCCAATAGTTACGTCCCAACAGTCATGAAGAGAGAGAAGAGGGATTTGTATTTTGAATTTCAAAATAAAACCCCTTGGCTTAATTACCAATTAAACCCAAACAATCATCACATTTAGGTATCTTTATTTAAAGCCAATATTTATTTACATGAGTCAGACCTAATTAATTAATAAATTAATATTAATCCAATATCTTTATCTCAACATGCTGAGCATTCATTTCGCGCTTCGATAAACACCTTGCCGTTGGAACTGCCTCGAGTCCAAATCCATTTGTTGGACTTCTGGTTATACTCATTATGGATCCACTCCAATCAATGTTGTGACTGTTGTTGTGTCTGTTGAGCTTTGTTTGTTCAGAAAGAAGGACTTGAATTACTGCTCTCACCGGAAACCGTTCGTTTTGCGCTGCATGAAGTGATGCCTCTTGTGTTAGTTTCCTGCAATCTATTAGTCTGCATAGACCTTTCCTTTCTTGCTTTGACACACTTGGATGAGCCTATTACGAAAAAAACCATAATTAGTATATTCCGAACGATCTCAAGCCATCTGACCACTATGGCTACGAGGTATTGTCCGTTTTGGCTGCCAGAGCCTCTCAGGGTTTTGTCCTTTGAAATAAGTTTGAAGTGTATGAATGTTGTATATAATACTAGCGTCCAGACGGACACGAAAGGCATTAACAATTGCATATAATACTAACGTCCAGAAGGATACAAAAGGTATTAACAATTGCATATAATACTAGCGTCCAGACGGACACGAAAGGTATTAACAATCTCATATAATACTAGTATGCAGACGGACACGAAAGATATAAATTGAAAGTTCAAAGGTAAAGAAAACATACTTTTAGGTAAGTATCAATGGCTCTATACAAACCATCATCAGTATTTCTAGCATGACTTGGAAGAGAACCAGCAAGAGTAACAAACTCATCCAAACTCAAGTTAGCATCAACAGCAGCTTCAGCAAGATAAGAATCAACCAACTTAGCAACTTTAACCAAAGCAGCACCACTTTTAGCACCTTCATTATCCAAACTAACAAACCTCTTAACAAGCCTAATCACAAGTTCAAAATCCAAAAGTGTTCCACAAGTGTGACTAAAAGAAGGTATAACAAGTTCTTTCAAACAAGCTTGATCTAACTGCCACGAAATTCTCTTCTCAAGCTCTTGTCTATAGCTTCCATCCACACCAACCATATTAGCAGTTCTCAATAGCCTAAGCAAGAAGTTACATGGAATTGAGTCTTTCTCTGGTGGTAGAACATTAACTAAGGTTTCTACAAAGAACCTTTTCTTCATCCATAAAGCTGTTACACTCTCGGGCGATGACGATGTATCTTCAAATTGTGTTACACCCTTTTCAGCTAAGTCAGGTAGCCATTTGGAGGCATAGTGTGTGATAATGGAACCGATTAAATCGGCCCGAACGCCTTTTGCTTTGATTCCAGAAAGTGTTTTCACAAAGTAATCCATGTCTAGAATGCACGCATCGTCGAACCAGCATTCTGAGGTGAAATTTGATGGTGATTTTGGATGGAAATTGGATTGTTCTGTAGAAGATTGGTTCTTCATTTCTGTCAGAAGCTCAAATAATGTAGTGGAACAACTTTTTTATGTTGTAGTATCTGTCTTTGACATGTTTGCATTATAAACTATGTGGAAAAAGTTACATATTTATATCAGTGTAATTACTATGCACCAGTGTAAAAAGTTTTTTCACATTCTTACAATTATATTTCACTATGGAGAGAGATATTTGATGATGTCCTTTAGAAAATACTATAACAAAATGACATCATGATGAAATGATATAATTCTCTTATATTTCAGGAGGCTCTGTGTAGTTTAACTATAATTTAACTGTGGAGTTTTATAAGTTTTATTTAGTCACAGTTTAATCATGACAAATCTGTCATGAGGTCCAATTTGGCCACGGTGGCAAATTTTAGGCCATATGCTGCTGCAGTCTATCATACACACTCTTAAAGACGACTCTGGTCATAAAACTCAGATGTGTGCATGTATATGTTCATTTGACGTGATTTAATAATTGAATATTTTTAAAATAATCCAATAAATTTTATAATTTTATATTTTTAAAAACGGACATATCGGCGTGTTAGTGTTTGTATCCGCGCTAGTATATATGTATTAGATTTATTCTTTTGACATTATGGAAATGAGATTTTAGTGTGAAGATGAAGACAGGAATGAAGAGGATGGATAAGGTATTTTGTTGAGAAAGGAATGAGACCACTCATAATAAGGCCGTTTATTCTTTCCTTATGACAGAGAAGATATCATATTTTGTTCATATCTTTCTATGCAGGCACAAAACTAATTATTGCACTCTCAAACTTGAAAGGAACATGAAACAGACACCTTTGTTCTTTCCCTATCTCAAGCATGTGTTGAGTAAGAAATCTGGATTTTATTCCATTTATATTTGCAGATTACTATAATAAGGAATCCAATAAGGATAATAAGCAAAGGGACAGTGAAAATTTGTTTGATATCTTTATAGGACAATGCTATATATATTACATATATTTGAGATGGGGTGTGACTTTTGTTTAGAAAAAAAATGAAGGCCTACTACACTCTCTGGAAGCTACAACTGGACACAAGAAGGAATAAACATTGTCTATCAATATAATTTTAGCCTTGGAAGGTTTTTTTTACTAACTTATCTTAATTATGAGCTTCTTTTTATAGTTTATAAATGTATTAGAAAAATATGTGTACGGGTCAAAAAGTAAAAATAAAAATTGCATGTGTGCATTATATTCCTATAATGGTAGAGAATACTTAGAGATTTAGAGATTTTAGTAGGTTTATAAAAATTTGCCGTAGTTAAGGTTTGTCCACGACGGCAAGAAGTTCTATATGGTGGTTCTGCAGTGGTTTTAGAAAATCTGCTCACATGGGATGAAAGACTTTGTATATAAACGTCATACTTTGGATGTTATGCATAAATTATCATCTATCGTTTCTCCAATTAGGGAAAAAATATATATAGCGGCCTTTTGGGTCTAGGGTGTAGGGAATCCTGAGAGGCAGTAACTGCTACCCCATGATTAGGGGAAACTCTTGACTACTTATTTTCTAGGGAGTCGTGATATGACTTCTTCTCATATGACTAATAGGAGATAACAGTACTATACACGTCACTTGCTTCAAGGGAAACTCCCACATTCTGTGAAGATGTCGTCGGACGATATCACGCCATGCAGGGACCCTAGAGTCACCCCTATTGGAGACTTTAACAAAAATAACACTACACAGTCCCTTAAGCACGAGGGCTTGTAAATGGGCGAAGTGCTTTAAAGCTTATCTTGGGTTTCGTCTCGTGGCATCGGGTATGACCCTTTTGTTTTAGGAGGTGCGTCCCTCAGTTGAAGGCGACCTTATTAATGGGAGGTGTCTCCCTTAGTCTGGGATGACTCTCTCAGCTGAAGGCGACCGGGAGGTAAGTCCCTTAACTTAGGGCGAGTCTCAATTGAAGGCGACCTTATTAGTGGGAGGCGAACCCCTCCTTTTATTTGCATAAGCCCCCTAATTGAGGGGTGAGTTGTAACACCTGAGGTCGGCGAGGGGGTGAAGTGATTATCGGTCCACAAGGCATGACAATGAGCGACTCCTAGCAGTTTTCAGGCAAAAATCGAATTCACATATGAAAGTGACTGCATATTGAAGGAAAGCTTATAAGGATTGATTGGTACTACCTATACCAACAAGATGCATCTTCTTTTCGGTATCCTAACAAATAAGAACTCCATAGTTAAGCGCGCTGACTTGAAGTAGTATTTGGATAGGTGATCTTCTGGGAAGTTTCCAGAATAGCGTGTGAGTGAGGACAAAGCATATTAAAAAGACTCGTGTTGATGTGTGGGTTCAGTTGGTAATCCTAAAAGTAGTCTGGGACCTTACATGAGTCATCTCCCATTACCATATGTCTCATTAATAGCTAAAATGTCAGCTGAGAATGTCAATCAATCATTCAGATAGTCACACTTACTTCTTATTAATGTAAGTAATGATGGTCTTTTTATCGATACCTTAAACGCTAATGACACATGTCATAAGTGTGCTAAGCTTTTTAAAATTATGGGGGAACCTAAAAGCTCCCTTGTGGCTTTAACTCTCTTAAATAAGTTTCTCCCTCCATTCCATTGCTCTATTTTTCTCCCATAATTTTTGTGAGCTCATATGAAAATGCACATCTCTTCCACACCCCTGATTCTTTGTTCACAACCTTCATTTTGTAATGAGTAGGTTTTTGAAGAAATATTAGATATATGGTTTAGGTTAGCGCAGGGTTGTAGGTTTTGAAGGTTATAGTCATCCTCGTTGACGATTGCGACGATGGTGGTGATTTTTTTATCTACTATTTTCTCAAGAACAAAAAGACAATGGTTGCCCCTGCTGTCGTGCCGAAAGACATTGAGGACATTGGATTTATTATGCTTTTGACGAACATATACTCCATTTTCGAATAGAAGTGGAGGTTTCCTCTTCAGAAGATGAGGATGTGGTTATTGTTTAGACTTTTCGCCAATTGAGAGGGTGACCACGTCCGTCTCCTAAATAGCCTATTTTTTAAGAGAAAAATATGCTATATATTTTTATTATTATTATTATTTTATTTCATTTAGTATCACCATTTGATCAATTATTTTAACGGTTGAGATTTGGTGTCAAATTAAACTTTGACACCTTGGTGTCATTTAATTTTATATATAAAAGGTTTGTCTAACATATGAACAAATCTACATATAGTTTACTAGATTTGATTTTTTTCAAAGAAAAATCCAGTTGATAAGACAAACAAGAATACTATTCTTCATATATGAAATTGTGGCCACCTGCTGAACACAACTCACCAGAATGTAGTGATGATAATAATGTAGCACTCGTATAGATTCTTCTCAAACATAGAAATGGATATTTTTTGGTTTTTTTTTTATATATAATAAAGATGGCCTAGGCCTAATATTTTTGGGATTTTTATAACTAGGTTATATGGAATTGTTTCATTTATCTCAATAAATACTCATAAAATACAAAAATAATAAATTTTAGTTATTTTGAAGAACATGTAAAAATAAGTTAAAAAATCTTATGAATAATGTCATAAGTTGTTTTCATAAATTTTTTCAAATAATCTCACAAAATTTATGCTACTATATAAGGTCAAAAAAAGTGTGCTTCGGTTGACTTTAAAAAATAAAACCAAACAAATACGGTTTGAATTGTTGGGTTTGTTCGATTTTTTACAAAAAAAAAAAAATATTGAGCCCTACATACACATATAAAGGAAAATATAATTTTGTGTTTAATCGTTCATACATTACCATAAACAGTTTATAATTGTCAAGATAAATTTATAATTTGACACATAAAAATGCTCTTACAATTTTATCTTAAGTCTAAAGAATGATATACATGAAGTTGCATTCGTAAATAAATATTATACAAAAAATACGATAAAATATATTTTATCAGAATAATATTTATAAATTAATAATAGTTTGTTTTTGATGCTATGTAAATTAAAATAAATATTATATAAAAGAAATAATAAAATATACATATAATATTAGTTGATTTTTCTTTAAAAATTAAAAAAATATATATTAGTTAATAAGATTTTGTAACATAATGTAGTTTGTTTTGCTAGAAAATGACTCAAACACATATGAATCAAATGTGGTTTTTGCTGTTTCGATTTGATTTTGCGGTTTTCTATTGGGTCGGTACAGTTTTGAACATCCCTACTCTTATATATTAAATTTAACTATTAATAAATAAAATGTGAAACTAATTACTTATATTTAAACTCAACAATTACAATTATCCACTTCAAAAGTTTCACATTTTTTAATTTAATTAAAATAAAATACATATTCTATATAATTGAGTTAAATTGGTTTAAATTCAAAACTTCCTATTATCTTAAGAAAAATGCTTATCATCTCATCTAATTGCTATTGAATATAAATCCTAAAAGTATGATGTAACGTTCTTTGAAAAAAGTTAAGAAAATAACAAAGTTAGGTTAAAATCCAAAACAAAATAAAAAATGTAATCTAGCATGTATATCACATCACAAATCCGTACCCAAACTCGTGACCAATTTTACTTACTTTGATTGAAAATTTTAGTCGTCACTATTGAAGAAGACAAATGAAGCATCACCATAATTGGCCCCTTGCATTTATTATGTGAGTATTATTATTAAATGTAACGAACAATTGGTGGTGCCTTCATTATTTCATATTTTGGACCAACAAAAGTTCTTTTCTCGATTTTTTTTTACCTTACTCATCCTTATAAAACTGGTAGGTAAGGTGAGAAGTGTCTCCCTCTATATACACGTCCAACACTCTTTCTGACCTTGATGCGTGGATATTAACGGAACGAGAGACGGCCCATGGTCCGATCGATTGGCTCTGATACCATATTAGAGTTTGAACTAACTCATTCTTACAAAACCAATTGGTAAAGTGGGGAGTGTCTCCCTTTTTATATACTCTTTCAATGCTCTATCTCCAACTAATATGAGACTTTAGAATCTTCATAATACTTTCTCACACTTTTACTATGTTTTTGTACTTCATGTTATAATTTTGAAGTTTTTAGATTTAAGATTAGAAAAAAAAATTAATTTGACAGTGTCAATCAATCATGATCATGTTAAGTATTAAATCATATTATTATTTTTAAAAAAATATATAATATAACTGATTGATAAATCTCAATTGAATAAAGTATAAAATTATTTTACATTAAACCTCTTAAAGATTATGATACACATTAAAACTTGTTTCATAAAAAAATAAAATATTTATTAGAATGAGACTAAAATAAGAAAACTAATATAAGAGTAATAAAATTAAATAAGGTAAACGTATTTATTATTTGTAGATATTCAAGATTCGATGGAGTACAAATGTACAAGTCTATATAAACATATCAATTATGGTGAATTCTCTTATCTACCCAACTCAAAAAGTTGGGTAAAGTTACCTTAATGTAAAATATCTTGGAAACAACCAAAAAATATACTATTTAATAATTAATTAAATAAGATAAAATTAAATTATGTAATGTGATTGGTGGAAGGTACGCTACCCAACTTTTTGTGATGGGTAGAGAAGTTGTGAAGTGAAAAATAGAGTCCCACTCTCAGCATTTGACCATTCTTTAATGAGAACTTTTTTTTCCTCTAGTTTCTCTACGATCTTAAAATTCTTTTTTTTTGTTAAAAAAAATAACTTTTCAAATTTATTGAACAAATAATATATTTAAGGGAAATGCTAACTAGTGTCATTGGGACACTATTTAAGTGATTAAAGTGATAAGTTTTTATTAAAATACGTGTATTTAATGTATTGAAAATGTATTGGAAATTGAAATGTTAATTTTTATAAAGAATACTTTTCTTATTTGATATGCTTAAAGAGTGCCCCGAGGGTAATGGTTAGCAAGACCCTATATTTAATATATAGGTTGTGGTCACTATTATAACCAACAAAAATAATTTTAAATTTATTGAATAATTGATGTATCTCGTATATAATAATGATCGGATATATTATTTATTCAATAAATTTAAAAAGTGTTTTGTTATTTATAATAGTAACGGGAGGGTGTATAAATTAAATACATCATTAATATTGAGAATGACTCATGTTAAGACAAAAAGAAATAATATGTGGTAACAAAAAAAGATATAATATGTACCAATCGTTAGTTGGTTCAGTGGTGATTGGCGTTGAATTTGGTAGGGAAGACCACAGTTCGATTCCCCGCAACTACAATCGAAAGAGGGCTTGAACCACTTGAACTACTTGATGTAATTAAACAAGTGGTGATAAGCCAAAAAAAAGTGGAAACTTTAAAAACTTCAAAGTTGTCTTAGATTCAATTATTTATTGTGATAATTGATTGACTAGGGGGGCGAGACTTAGAAATAAAAAAGAACCCTAGATTAGGTACCGCGTTTCTAATAAAATTAAATCGATTAATTACAAAATATCATATAATTTTAAGTTTTTTAACAATATTAAAAAAATTATGAATGTTAGTGTTGAGTTAAGAAATAAATAAACACTTTTATTAGAATGTGTAATAGTCTAATACCGGTATATTTTTTGAAAATTGATAGACATGAATCTTTATATAATAATATAAATGACATTATATAAATGTGTAGTGCGGGTATGGGGAGTGGTGGGTAGTAAGATACTTGTGCCCACACCCATACTCGCTTATTTTAATGGGTAATTACTCGTGTCCATAACCGTACCCATTTTGCGAGTTTTTAACCTACCTGTTGTGGACATTTTTTGCGGGTTCCATAAGGTATAGGCCAAATTGTCATCCTTACTATAGATGTTCTATAGTCATAAAGATAGATATTATTGACCGAACTGCGTTACTAAATATGGACCGTGTTGATTGTCTTTTACTTTCATTTATCTTTAATCTTCTATATTGGTTGGTGTTCTAAAAATTTATATAAAATGGTGATTAACCTTCTTGCGGATTCGAGGTAACAAGATTCGATGGAACGCATAATTTTGGATTATGGAAAAGGATGGTTAAAGTTTTATTAGCTCAACGAAGTTTACAAAAGGCACTGCATGAGACGAAATTGGCCTACATGGAGGATACCGATTTGACCGAGATGAAGGAGAAGGTTACAAGATTGATTCTCTTATGTGATTCACACGAGGTAATATGTCATATCCTGCACCTAACAATGCCGAAGGAGGTTTGAGATAAATTGGAGAGTCAGTGTATGTCAAAGACGTTAAGGAACAAATTTTTTACGAAGTAACAACTACACAGACTGATGAATGCAGGAAGGGTCCAATTTGCAACAACTTGTCAATGTTTTCAATAACATAATCATTAATCTCATGAAAATTTGGGTGAAGATTAATGACAAAGATAAGACAATTATTGTGTTGTCCTTGTTACCAGGTTCTTATGACCACTTAGTAACTACTCTTACTTACGGAAAATATAATATCGATTTTGATGTGGTTATTGTTATACTTTTCACTCATTCTTAAAGGAGGAAAATTATAGAGGGAGGAACTCAAGACGATGGTCTGCTGGTGAATAAGGATCAAGATCGTGGATGGAACAAGGGTAAAGCAAGTTCTAGAAATAAGAGGTCTAAATTTAAGAATTGATAAACAATCGATTGTTATAGTTGCAAACATATTTAGAATTGGAAGAGGGGTTGTTCAAATAAAAACAGGTCCATCCAATTCTACAAATGTTGTTCAAATTGATGATTCTAGCAGTGAAGCAGATGTATTGAGTGTTTCATCCAACAAATGCACATATGTGTGGACTCTTGACTTTGATTGTTCTTACCACATGATATCTCACCAGGAATAGTTCACTAAATTCAGGCCATGTAATTTAGATTTTCATAATGGTGATAATAAAATATGCATTATCATTGGAATGAGACAAATTAAAATTGTCATGGACAATGGTGGTGTGCAAACATTGAACAATGTCAAATATATTTAAGAATTGAGGAAGAACTTGATTTTCTTAGGTACTCTACAAGAAAATGGTTTCTCCTATAGGTCTGATGGAGATAGAGACATTTTGAAGGTTAGCAAAGGTACCTTGAGTGTGATGATGGCAAGGAGGATAGCCGGTAACATCTACAAACTATTCAGTTACAACATATGTCTCAGTATCTAAAAGAAAAACTTCCAACAAACAAGTGGATCAAGTGGATATTGATTCGTCACCTGTGAATGATATGCAAGAAATGCTGAACAACAAGAGGAACCACACTCATATATTGAAATAGACCATAGAGCTAAAACTTTAAGTGAAGTACAAGATTATATTCTTATACATGATATAGAGCACCATTAAACCCAACCACCAAAATGATATGGGAATGAAGGCTTGGTAGCCTATACACTTCTTACTAGTTTTAGAATCCCTTCAACCATTAGAGAGGCTATAGTTATTCAGAAGAATGATGAGTGGATGGGTGCAATTGTGGAGGAGATAGAGTTCTAGAAAAAAATCAAAGATGGAAGCTTGTTCAACTTCCTAAGGGAAAAAATATCATTGATTGCAAGTGGGTGTTCAAGAAAAAACCAGTAGTAACCGAAAGAAAAAAAAAAGGAAAAAAGTTCAAGGCTCTTCTTGTAAAAAAGTAGTACTCGCTTTAGAAGAGGACTGATTATGATGAGATTTTCTCTTTGATCGTCACACATACTTTTATTATCTTGTTACTATATGTTGATGATATGTTTTTTTTTCTAATCATTTGCATGACGTAAATGAACTGAATATCATGTTGGGAAAAGATTTTGACATGAAAGACTTGGGTGCTACTAAGAAGATTTTTGGTATGGAAATTTACAGGGATGTGGGTGCTAGAAAATTATGATTTTCTCAGTAAAGTTATGTTGAAAAGGTATTGGACAAGTTTGACATGAGTAATTTGAAGGTTATGATTACTCCATTAGTGAATCACTTTAAGTTGTCATTGGATCAATGTCCAAACACACATTAAGAAGTTGAGTATATGTCAAAGGTTCCTTATGTCATTGTTGTTGGTTGTTTAATATATTATGGTCTGAAGTAGACTAGATTTGGCACAAGCTATAAGTCAAAACTAGGTAAGCGTCCTTAGAAGGTTATCGAGTGGATTTTCAGGTACTTGAAGGATATAACATATCATAGTATCATGTTTTGCAGTGGATATGGTAATAATTCAACTGTAGGCTATATTGGTTAAGACTATACTAGTGATATAGATGATAGAAGGTCTATAACAAGATATGTATTTACTTTAGTACAAGGAACTATTTGGTGGAAATCAATAGTTCAATCCATAGTGGCTATGTAGACAAGTGAAGTAGGTAAAGCTACAAAAGAAGCCTTATGGCTTACAAGATTGACAATAGAATTGGGTGTTGAGCAAGGTGGAGTTTGGTTGTATTATTATAGTCAGGTTATCATTTATTTGGAAATAATCAGGTGTATCATGTCATGACTAAACATATTGATGTGAGGTTTGACAAGATCATAGAGATAGTTGCATTTAAATAGATATTAATTGTAAAGGTTTATACTAGAGGATGTCGTTAGTATGTTAACCAAGCTAATCATTAGGTACAAGCTCAAGCGTTTATATTTCTCAATGTTAAGCAGGAGGTGTATCTCCCTAGTTATCACGATGTAATTTCCATGCATGAGGTCTTCATAAGTGTTTGATATTCTCCAAGGTGGAAATTTTTTATTATGACTCATACTAAGACAAAGGGGAAAATATGTGAAAACTCAAAACGTGTCTTAGGACCAACTTTTAGTTGTGGGTAAGTAACTAGGGGTGCGGGGGAGATAGTATTGTAAACTGAGCTGTAGTATTGTATATGTTGTTTGTAACAATGTAACCTTAATTAATCACAGAAATAAAAAGAAACTATAGTTTCTCTAAAGTCGAAAAGATAGGCATAATTGGCCGAAATGCATTATCAGTCGTGTTCGTTGTCTTGTACTTTTGTTTCTCTTTAATATTCTCTACTAGTTGTTATTCTAACAGGTAATACATTTGAATTATAATTTTTAATTGAATTAAAATCACTAAAGGTATGGGTGTTCATTGGTTTGGAAAAATCTAAACCAAAACATAGTGTTTGGGTCGGACTTTTTTTAGTTTGGGCAAAAACCAAACTAATGAAACTCGATGTTAATTGGTTCAAACAACGGATTCCCAAAATTCTACCCGCGTGAGTGTTTACGTGAATCAACTATATTAATTCATATAATTTATGTCTTCATTATCATGAAAGCTAGTATAAGATATTCCACTTCAAGAAGGAAAAAAATGAAACACCTTTTATGACATTCATAACTTATATAACTTATATGGTGAAATGAAAAAAGTTAGAAACTTAATATTACTATGAAAAATCTGTTGAAGTAAATTAGATATTTTAAAAATATTCTTGTACATTTGTTTCTAATGTGTCAGATCAATCCAACGTAAACTAACTTATTATTTTTTGATTTGGTCCGGTTTGAGTTTTATCGCAAAAATGTGTATATCTAATTCAAATCAATCCATATAGTTTTGATCGATTTGGAAATATAATTCTCTCGAAACCAAACCAAACCGACCCATAAACACCTCTAACTGAAAATATAATTTATAAGGCATCTAAATTCTTAATAATTGCTTACCTAAATTTTTGCCCATACATGAAAGTATAAGGCAGGCTAATTAACCACCAATGAATTAATGTTAGTAGGAAAGCAAGTTAAGCTAATTAACCATTAAATTTATTTTGAAAATATATTTTTAAATATACTTATTTTAGTCTAAATTAGAAAGTTATGAACTTTATTTAGGGATGACTATCACTCAACAAGTGCTTATAAACTATTCTCACCAAATGAGAATAAGGTAAAGTAGAGATGTGTAATTTTATGAAAGCAAAGGACAAAACTGATCGAAAGTTTTAAACAATCCAATGCAAAATGTGAAGGCTCAAATCACATTAGCACTACCTTACAAGATGACCAAGTAAGTGAAGTGGCTCAAACTCAAGAGGTGAGAAGATTCGCTAGGACTAGAACTCAATCAGTTAGGCTTACTGACTAAGAAATATTTTTAGACCACACGATAGGTGAAGACAGTGACCTGATTGAAGAAATAATGGTAGTTGAATGTGAGCCAATTGACCTCTATCAAGCCTTTAAAGATGAAAATTGGCAAGGAGTTGTGAAATAAGAACTCAAGGCTATCTTAAGTCTAAAGAATGATATACATAAAATTACATTCGTCAATAAATATTATACAAAAATTACGATAAAATATATTTTGTCAAAATAGTATTTATAAATGAATAATATTTTATTTTTGATCATATATAAATTAAAATAAATATCATATATATATATATATATATATATATATATTGTGAGATATTGGATCGAACTCTAGTATTGTCGAAAGGTAGCTTCTTGGTTCGACAGTTCGACAGAGTTAAGCATGAAGTCGAAGGATTGTTCACATGCTGGTGTCGAAGTGTGCATGCTGTAGTCGAAGATGGATCTAGCATGCAGATGTCGAAGATGCTAGGGTTGTTAGCATGTTAAATTAGGTTTTAGTGTTTAAACCCTAATTTGTTAAGTTAGCTTGTTTATTAAGTTGGCTTGTGTAATGGGCCTTGCTGAAAAAGCCCATTAGTTAGTATGTTAGGTTTTATTATAAATAGCATACTAGTCTCTCATCATTGCTAAGCTGCAAATCCTAATTTAGGGTGAGAGAGGTTATTTGTTATTCTTGTAAACTTGTAATCTTGTTTTAAGAGAAAGTGAAAGAATAGCAGTTATAACCAATTCTTGTGTTCTTATTCTCTTCCCTAATTCCCTATTATACTTTGTTATTGGTATCGTTTTTCACAACAAATTGGTGCGGTGAGCGTGGAGAAGATGCCTTCAACAAAGTATGAGATTGAAAAGTTCACCGGAGTGAATGATTTCGGTCTGTGGCGCTTGAAGATGAAAGCCCTACTGGTTCAGCAGGGTTGTTTGGAAGCGTTGAAGGGAGAGGCAACCATGAATGCAGAATTGACGGCAGCGGAGAAGACAAATATGATCGAGAAAGCACACAGCGCAATTTTGTTGAGCCTTGGTGATAAGGTTCTCCGGCAGGTATCAAAGGAGACGACGGCATCAGGGTTATGGGTGAAACTTGAAAGTTTGTATATGACCAAATCGCTGGTAAATCGAATCTACCTAAAGCAAGCTTTGTATTCATTCAAGATGATTGAAGACAAAGTATTGGCTGAGCAGTTGGATATGTTCAACAAGCTGATTCTTGATCTTGAAAATATTGATGTGAAGATCGATGATGAAGATCAAGCGCTGTTACTATTGTGTTCTTTGCCTCGATCACATGCTCACTTCAAAGAAACTCTCTTGTATGGAAGGGAGTCCCTGACGTTTGAAGAAGTTCAATCAGCCTTGTACTCTAAGGACTTGAATGAACGAAAGGAGCATAAACCTTCGACTGTTGGCGAAGGTTTGGCCGTTAAAGGAAAACTCTTACGAAAGGATGGTAAGTTCGACAAGAAGAAAGGCAAAAGCCAGTCGAAGACTTACAGTGGCGAAGCATCTGGCATTCGATGCTACCATTGTAAGAAGGAGGGTCACACAAGAAAGGTGTGCCCTGAACGCTTGAAATATCATGGAGGTAAGGATAATGGCAACGCTGCCATTGTTCAAGATGATTTCGAATCATCTGATGTTCTTGTGGTTTCAAGCAGTGACTCTAAGAAGGAGTGGATTATGGATTCAGGTTGCACTTGGCACATGACTCCAAACAAAGACTTGTTCGAGGAATTATGTGATCAAGATGGTGGATCAGTATTGCTGGGAAACAACAAGGCTTGCAAGATTGCAGGTGTTGGATCTGTGAGATTCAAGCTCCATGATGAGTCAATAAGGTTGTTGACTGAAGTCAGGTATGTTCCTGATTTGAAGAGAAATCTGATTTCTCTTGGTGAATTCGACAAGAAAGGATATGTTTTCCAAGGAGAGAAAAGTATCCTAAGAGTCATGAAGGGTTCGAAGGAAGTCTTGAGAGGCGTGAAGAAACAAGGCTTGTATACCCTTGAGGCTGAAGTTGTAAGTGGTTCGAAAAATGTTGCATCCACGAAACCTTTGTCGAAAACAGAAATCTGGCACATGAGATTGGGCCATGTCAGTGAAAGGGGTCTGGTCGAATTAGGGAAACAAAATCTGCTTGGTGGAGACAAAATCAAAAAGCTGAAGTTTTGTGAACCCTGTGTACTTGGAAAATCTTGCAGAGTGAAGTTCAACAAAGGCAAACAAAGAACACATGGATCCCTTGATTACATCCATGCTAATCTTTGGGGGGCTGCAAGGTGTCCATCACATTCAGGAGCAAGGTATTTTCTATCCATAGTAGATGATTATTCCAGAAAATTATGGGTATTCATCCAGAAGACTAAGGATGAAACTTTTGAGAATTTCAAAAGTTGGAAGACTCTGGTTGAAAATCAGACTGGCAGAAAGCTCAAAAGGTTGAGAACCGACAATGGCCTTGAATTTTGCAATGAGGCATTCGACAGTTTTTGTGCTGCCTCTGGTATTGCAAGGCATAGAACTACTGCAGGTACTCCACAGCAAAATGGTTTGGCTGAAAGGTTTAATCGAACTATTTTGGAGAGAGTCAGATGCATGTTGACTAGTGCGGGGTTAACAAAGGTGTTCTGGGCTGAGGCTGTTTCGACAACAACATATCTGATAAACAGATGTCATTCGACAGCGTTAGATATGAAGACACCTGAAGAAGTTTGGTCGGGACATCCACCAGATCTCGACAAACTGAGAGTATTTGGCTGCGTAGCCTATGCTCACATTAGGCAAGACAAGGTCGAACCTAGAGCTCTGAAATGCATGTTCATGGGATACCCTGAAGGAGTCAAAGCTTATAGGCTATGGTGCCTAGAGCCAGGTCACAGGAGGTGTATCACCAGTCGAGATTTAGTTTTCAATGAAGCTGAAATGGCTTTTAAGAAAACTGATGATGTTGGTCGAAGTACAGAAACATCTGACGAAGAGCTGGAACAGGTAGAGATTCCTGTTGAGGTGGAGCATGTTGATGCTGAATTGCATATCCCAGATGAAGTCGAAGAAGAAGCAGAAGATGCTGAAGTTGAGGAAACTGACGATGACTACCTATTGTCGAGAGATAGGTCGAGAAGAGTCATCAAGCCACCTCAAAGACTTGGATATGCAGATCTTATAGCTTATGCCTTAATCTCTGCAAGTGAGGTTCTAGACGAAGAACCTAGAGACTATAAGGAAGTTATGAGGAGTCGAAATAAGACTGAATGGCTGAAGGCCATGGATGATGAGATAAAATCTCTTCATGATAATCATACCTGAGAACTGATCAAGAAACCTGCTGAGGCAAGGTTAGTCAGCTGTAAATGGATTTTCAAAGTTAAGGAAGGAATTGAAGGAGTGACGTCGAAAAGATACAAGGCAAGGTTAGTTGCAAGGGGTTTCACTCAGAAAGAAGGTGTCGACTTCAATGATGTGTTTTCCCCTGTTGTGAAGCATAGGTCCATTCGAATGTTGCTTGCCATGGTGGCACAGTTCGATCTTGAATTGGAACAAATGGATGTGAAGATTGTGTTCTTGTATGGTGATTTAGATGAAACGATCCTGATGAGGCAACCTGAAGGGTATGTCGAAAAGGGGAAGGAAGATTATGTGTGCGAGTTAAAGAGATCTTTGTATGGGCTGAAACAATCTCCTCGACAGTGGAATAGGAGATTCGACAAGTTCATGGCACGCATAAGTTTCATTAGAAGTCAGTTCGACCACTGCGTTTACTTCAGATTTCGATCTGGTAATTCATTTGTTATTTTGTTGCTTTATGTGGATGATATTCTCATAGCAAGCAACAGTGTCGAAGATGTGATGAGGGTGAAGGCTGAACTCAATAAGGAGTTCGATATGAAGGATCTGGGAGCTGCTTCCAGGATTCTTGGAATTGACATTCGAAGAGATAGAAAGAAGTCGAAGTTATGCCTATCTCAAGAGGCATATCTACGGAAGATTCTTGAAAAGTTTGGTATGTCGAATTCGAAACCAGTTGTGACTCCAACAAACCCTCAATTCAAGCTGAGTATTGATCAGTGTCCCAGTACTGATGTCGAAAGAGCCTATATGAATAGCATTCCGTATGCTAATATAGTTGGTTCTTTGATGTATGCTATGGTTTGTACTAGACCCGACATAGCTTACGCAGTCAGTCTTGTAAGCAGGTACATGGCGAATCCTGGAAAGGCTCACTGGCAAGCATTGAAGTGGATTTTAAGGTACATAAATGGGTCTTTGAATAGAGTCCTAATTTATGGTGGAGCCTTGGTTGAAGATAGTAAAGCAGTAATAGAAGGATATGTCGACTCTGATTATGCAGGTTGTATGGATTCCAGAAAATCTATTTCTGGATATGTTTTCACTATGTTTGGCACTGCAATTAGTTGGAAAGCAACACTTCAGAAGGTTGTTGCTCTATCAACCACTGAAGCGGAGTATATTGCCCTAACTGAAGCTGTGAAAGAAGCATTGTGGCTTGAAGGTTTTGCGAAGGAGCT
Source organism: Vicia villosa (assembly GCF_029867415.1). Lineage (NCBI taxonomy): Eukaryota > Viridiplantae > Streptophyta > Magnoliopsida > Fabales > Fabaceae > Vicia > Vicia villosa. The sequence goes on along the minus strand of NC_081184.1, from coordinate 4,129,714 downwards.
AAAACTTCAAGGTCGAGGTATCACTGTTAAATGTGATAGTCAAAGTGCAATACACCTGTCGAAGAATTCAGCCTATCATGAGCGAACTAAGCACATTGATGTGAGGCTGCATTTCGTCAGAGGAGTAATCGAGCGTGGAGAAGTCCAAGTGCTGAAGGTTTCGACTGAAGACAATGCTGCTGATATGATCACCAAGACATTGCCGAGTTGCAAGTTTTTCCACTGTATGCAGTTGATAAAGCTGCATGAAGAAAGCTAGTCTGTTCCTTGACGTTGTAGAGTTAGGTCCAAGGTGGAGATTTGTGAGATATTGGATCGAACTCTAGTATTGTCGAAAGGTAGCTTCTTGGTTCGACAGTTCGACAGAGTTAAGCATGAAGTCGAAGGATTGTTCACATGCTGGTGTCGAAGTGTGCATGTTGTAGTCGAAGATGGATCTAGCATGCAGATGTCGAAGATGCTAGGGTTGTTAGCATGTTAAATTAGGTTTTAGTGTTTAAACCCTAATTTGTTAAGTTAGCTTGTTTATTAAGTTGGCTTGTGTAATGGGCCTTGCTGAAAAAGCCCATTAGTTAGTATGTTAGGTTTTATTATAAATAGCATACTAGTCTCTCATCATTGCTAAGCTGCAAATCCTAATTTAGGGTGAGAGAGGTTATTTGTTATTCTTGTAAACTTGTAATCTTGTTTTAAGAGAAAGTGAAAGAATAGCAGTTATAACCAATTCTTGTGTTCTTATTCTCTTCCCTAATTCCCTATTATACTTTGTTATTGGTATCGTTTTTCACAACATATATATATATATATATATATATATATATATATATATATATATATATATATATATATATTAGTAAGATTTTGTTTCATAATACGGTTTAGATTTGTTTTGGTTTGATTCGGTTTACAAAATACAAACTATAAACCGAACCGTGTTATTCTGTTAAAAAATGACTCAAACACATCCGAATCAAATACATTTTTTATGGTTTCGATGTAGTTCGATTTGATTTTACAATTTTTTATTGGATCGGTTTTGTTTTGAACACCTATAACTTATTTTTAAGTGCTAATCTGTATAAAAAATCTATAAAAATCCAATATGATTTATTAATCAATTAAAAGTTAATTTTAAACAAAATACAAACTAACTTGTATTTAAATAGTCAAACAGATTAGTAGACCAATGAAAACAAATTTTACTTTCATAATTTAATTAATAATTATATATGATATTATATTTTAATTATATTTTACAATAACATTTAAATATGTAGAAAAAAATTAATACATTTAAATTATTAAATTAGCGTTAGATCAAATAAAAATTTCGTTCCAAAATAAGTAATAATAAAAATTTAATAGAAATATTCAATAAATCAGAACCATTAATTTATTTTAAATTTAACTTTAATTTTAATTTCTTTTAAAATAATACTTTTTAATGGTTATAATGCACTAATGATGTAAAAATTTGTGCACTAATATACATTACAATTAAATAATAATAATAATAATAATAATAATAATAATAATAATAATAATAATAATAATAATAATAATAATAATAATAATAATAATAATAATAATAATAATAGCATTTAAATATTTTTGTCTTGTAGCCCAACTCTTTTTTCAAAGCTAAATACACTTGCAAAAAAGTCTTAACTTTTTCCATTAAAAAAATACTTCTCTCACCCCTAATCCTAAGAGCATCTCCAATGGTGCTATTTATTTTTGGGTTCTTTGTGGGGTTCATATTGCCACATCAGTTTGAAACAACTCATCTAATATTTTACTTCAATGGTGCAACTCTAAAATACTCATATTGGGTCCCACAATTTTATCTTTTATTAATATTTTATGATATTCTATTGGAATATTTCATTCATTCTATTATTTATAAATATATTTTAATATATTTTATTGAAAAATGATTCAATGCAACGTTGTAGTGTGAAGGAACGGTTGACCAGCTGGCAAACTTTTTTCCATTTTCCAATGCTATATTCACACTCCAAGCTGGCGAACCATGAGAAAAAACTTGCGCTGGAGATGGTCTAAGAGGTGGAGAGTCATCTTATGAAAATGCAAAAATACTTCTCAAATCTGAAGATGTATTTTTGAACACATCTCATTTACAATTCATATATTCTTAAATGTGACACTCATTTTAATTACAAATAGTCCCAAAAATATACTTTTAAATCAGATTTGGAGATCTCGTAATATATTTGATATAGCTTTGGCAAAGTATTCCTTTACAAATGTTAAAATGATAAATACACACGTCCATGGACTAGATGATTGCCTTCATTCTTCTTCCTACCAATGACTATGAGATGAAAATTTTAGGCTTGCATGTTTAAAAACTTTAGCCAATATTATAAAAAGTGTGCTTTGAAAATAAACAAGAGAGTTGTGGTGTTGTTGAGGTCCTACGGGCCTATATTTATATTTTTAATTTTTAATTTTTTTAAACGAGGATGTGTCTCAATTGCAAATGGATTGAATGTGAATTGAAATGCATCAGAAAATATACTTCAAAATTTAAAGAGAATTTTTTATTTTGCACAAAAGTACAGGAGCACCCCTTAGAGTGAGAGAAGCGACCCTAAAAAAATCAAATTTAGAATTGACCTACTTAACTGGAATAGGGCATATAGCCTAAGTACGGGTGTTTACGGTGCGGTTTGGCGGTTTTGACGTAAAAAATCATCCAAACCGCAAGAGAAAAAAAGTGCGGTTTGGTTTGATTCGATTGGCGTTTAGAAACCAAACCAAATCAAACCAATGTGATTTAAGTTTGTTCGGTTGGTTTTTTTTTACAATAGTTTATTGAGTCATACATACACATATAGATGAAAAAGAAAGAACGTAAGAGATGAGAGACTAGAGAAGAAGACGTGATATGTACTTGAAAAAGATTATAAGAAGGCGCAATATGGTTATGAGAGATTTGAGAAAACTTAAACTGAAACCTTAAGTTTAAGAAATAGAAAATCATTCGTAATCGTAAGGCAAAGACATAATATAGGCTTGAGATTGGGTTGGATATAGGTTAAGTGAAGTTTGAAGTTGTAACATAATGCGGTTGCGGTTTGGTTCGGTTTGTAAAATACAAACCGTAAATCGAACCGCGCAATTTGTTAAAAAATGACTCATACACATCCGAACCAAATACAGTTTTTTGCGGTATCAATTAAATTTAATTTTGCGACTTTCTATTGGGCCGATTTGGTTTTGAACACCCCATATCCTAAGTGGTAGGCCCAATCTATTCTCCCCAATCTATTCCACATGCCCAATCTATTCTCCCCTCTAATCATAAAAAGCTCATTCAATAAATCTTATGATGCAGAAACATTCATAATATTCTCAATATCAAAGAGAAAATTAAGCCAAACTAAACTATGTAAAAACTTAAAATAGGTTATGACAAACTATCTAAATAATCTAAACATAAAAAACATGTTGAAAGCTTACCATCTATGTACACCTTAAATCATTTGAGGGAGTTCTAGTGCAAAAGTTCATCTACATTATGAGATAAGAAAAGAACAAGTACCTTTTATTTGAAAACAAATGTGAGAGTAAGAAAAAAAAATAGAACCCATCTTACATTAAAAGAGTCAAAAAAATTATGAAACTTGGAAAAGAAAAAAAAACAAGTAGCAACCTTATTCTATATTGCTTCATAAATTAAAATAAACCTAAAACAAATAGTTTCATCTAACATTGCTCTCAAAACAGTTTCTTTCTCTACTCATTCTTTCTGTAAACCAATTCTCCACAGAAAGAATCATGCATGTTTTCTAACTGTTGCTTTCTTAATTGTTGCGAGGAGTTGAGGCTTCGGATGGACTATTTGACGAGTCACCTGTGAGGGAACCGTTGCCACCATCGTTCTCAGAGACCACTGGTATCTTGACAGCGGCTGCTCTTTCCATCTCTTTCTCGAGCTCTTCCTCTTTACGCAACGCGGTGAACTGTGTATCCAATGACTTGGCTGCTCCCAACCAGGCAAGAACAATCACTAGAAGGACACCTCCGAGGTATGGAGTTGAATTGGCGAGTGATCCGAAAGTTAGGATCATGAATTGTTGGATTAGGGCGCCTCCGGATTTTCCCAATGGGTTGCAAACAACATCAATGGCTGCTTTGCCTTTGACCTGCACCAAAGGAATGCAAAGTATGTTTCAATAAACTCTGAAGGATAGCTTATACATAAGCACTTATATGGTGGTAAGTGTGTTTTGTTTTGCTATGTTCTTACTTCTTCTACCAAACACTATCTAAGCATGTTTTTGTTGAAGTTCCAAAATATAACTTTTGCTAAAATCATATTGGCACATCATGATTAGGACCATTAAAAAGAATTGCCAAACCAAACCGCTGAAGTTAAAATAACCGAACCGTTATGTTTGATTAGTGAACCGAACCGTTATATTTGATTAGTGAACCGAACCGTGTTGCACAAATAGTCTTAGAACCGAACCAAATGAAAAAGAAAAAAAAAACTAATCAAAATTAAAAATGAAAAATGCTAAAAACAAGTTTAAAATGTTTTATTAAGAAAAATTCGAAAAAAAGTATGATGGTTCGGTTTAAAAAAAAACTGTATTCTAATGGTTTGGTACAGTTCAGGATTCTGAAGGAGTATACCAAACAAATAATTTTGGTTCAACTCAGTTCAGGGTAAATTGAAACTGTTCAGTTCTGTTCGGGTGACTATGAGTCGGTTCAGTCGATTTTCTGACTGAAGTGTACCATGAACAGCCCTAATTCTGCTTCTGATAAACTGTGTCAGCTCAAATATGCAATAAGTATGACATGGTAAAAAAATGCAAACCTTGGTATCCTCATCCAAGGGAATGTAAGCCATTTCTTTGCAGGGATCGAACAAGCTGTACTTAGCACTCTTGCTAAAGATGTTTTGCAAGGCACCGACATAAACAGCTGCTAGCAATGGGGTCATTCCAAGCGATGCAAGACCGGGTGCAATTGGACCTCCAAACAATATGAGAGAGAAGAAACCAACTCCGGTCAGAAGCAAGACAGTAGGTGTGATCTTGGCAGCAACTCCCCAACCATATTTGTCAAATATATATTGACTTAGAAGCATCATTATGAATGTGGCAATTCCAGTTGCAGTCGAGAAGTCACCCATGAAAGAAGAGTACTCGTTGGGGCTAGGAAACTGCAGTTTGCGAGGACTCGTGAGAAGAAAAAAAAAAAACGGCGCAGAATGACATAGCGAGTATTAAGACCAAAATTATGACAAGATTAACTTTTTTGGTACATTACCTGAGCTTTGAGCTTAGACTTCCATGTAACCTCAACAAGATTAATACTGATTCCATAAGCAACCACTAAAGTGGCGAGATCTCTGATGTATCGTGAAGACACCAAGAATTTCAAGCTCTCCATAGTTCCCATTTTGGGCTTCTTCTGTAAAAACGAATAGCGATGTAAAATGTTAGTTAATAGGTTTCGGAATGGTTATTTTATATAAGATTGCAGAAAATAGCTGGTACCTTCTTCTTGACGCTACGTTCTGGAAGAGGAACGAAATTATTCGTCCACCAGTACAGGCCACAGATTGCAAATCCCATAATCACGACTATGCTCATCATTCCCTTTAGAGAGATGGCCCACCCATCAACACCGGGACCTAAATTCTTCCTCATGTTAGAAAAGTACTTCACGGTACGACCAGAGAATATAAGAGCTACATTGGCACCAAGTCCAAAAAGTGGGTAGAAACGTTTTGCTTCATCAATAGTAGTTATCTACACAAAATAACAAGGGTTAGAATCATTTTCTTATACTATTGAAAGGAAATTGAAAATTGGAAAATATAAAATGGATGCCACAATCACATAGTAAAACGACCTTGGAGTTGACACCAATGCGTATAACGACTAAAAAGCAATGAAGCACTGGCAAAAACACCGACATTGGAGTTGACACCAATGCGTATAACGACTCAAAAGCAATGAAGCACTGGCAAATACGCCGATACTGAACTTGACACCAACGCGTATAATGACTCAAAGCTATGAAGCACTAGCAAAGACACATACATTGGACTTGACACAAACGTGTATAATGATTCAAAGCTATGAAGCAATGGCACAGACACATACATTAGACTTGACACCTACGTGTCGGCCACAATAATAATTTGAGAAAATGAAGGTGATTGAATATAATCACACATGCAAGTGTCATACGAGTATAGGACACCTAAATACATCTTCAACCTGAAGTGTCAGTGCTACATAGCTACAAAGTTTTATATGTTGTACACAAATCAATCATTCGAGTGAAATCATCAAACATGTAAATTATACTAGTATCATAAACTCCTGAAAAAATTGTGTTCATAATGAAATCATCAGACAAATGCTTCCCATTGCACTAACAAGCCAAACATGCGAGACAGATAAATCATTCTATTTATCAACATATCAAATCTAATAGAATAAATCACTATATATTTCATATGAAACAGCAAACAGTTACATGAATGCAATATACCAAAACCACATAATCAAATAAAAAGTACCTGATTAGCAAAACCCCAGAAGAGCACAGAAACAACCACACTCCCCCACAATTCAGCCATAACATAGAACAAACAGAAACTCCAAATTCTGATAATTGCAAGAGGACCAAGAAACCTAGGACCAAGAACACTAAGAAGCTTGTCTGCAAAAGCCTCAGGATGAATATAATTGCTAAGAGGATACAAAACAAACCCAAAAGCCCCAAAGAAAGCAATAAAAGGGAGAATCACAGTGTAAAAAAGTGCCTGTTTTGACAAAACATTAGACAACTTTGTATACAACAACATAAACCCAATAGCCATAGGAAGATTCACCCATGTTTTCAAAAACGGTATAATCTCAGCACTACTCCCTTTAGCAGTAACAACCAAAACATCCTTAGTATCCCTCAAAATCGTATAATTAAAAAGGATGCAAAAGAACATCAACCCTAAAGGTAGAATTTTTTTCATGGTATCAACCTCAATCCCCAAAATTTTAGGTTTTTTCTCAACCTCAACCTCCCCAAAACCTTGTCCTTGTCCCTGTCCATCAGAAGCAGCAGCAGCCGCCTCTGCTTTACAGATGAACAAATTCCTCTCGTTTTGGCCAAAGCCATTAACTTTTGGTGAAAAGGAATTGAATTTCGAAAACCCATTTGAATTCAAAGAAGACCCAACAAGGGTTTTGGGTTTAAGAGATAAAAATCTATGCTTTAAGCCATTGGGTTGAGCTTGAGCCAAAACCCTTTTAGGGTTTGCAGGGAGAGAGAGAAGCCCTCTGGTTTGAAGAACAGCCACCATGACTCTCCCCTCTTAGAATTCCTTCAAGAAAAATCAAATTTTGAATGGAAAATTTTTCAAGAAGAGAACATGAAAGAGAGGAAGAATTTGAGATAGGAAGATAAGGTGGTGGCTCAAGAATGAAGCTTTGAAATATCTCTTGCTTTTATATTTTTTTTGGAGGAGGAATCAAAATCTTCAAGGGTTTATTGAAGAACACAAAAAATAATTAAAATAATAAAAAAAATTCTTTTTTTGAGAAAATTATATTATTATGTGAACATTAGAAACAATGAATTTGAATGTGCATTCAACTATAAGAAAAGGTTAAAGCAATGTATTTGATGTAAATAAAAGGGAGCAATGTATTTGATGTAAATAAAAGGGAGCAATGTATTTAGCATATGTTTTTATTAGTTATTTATTGGAAAGTCAAATTAGTAACTAAATTAAAAAATTATCATTTATGGAAAAAATTTAAAATATAATAATAAATTGTAATTTTTTAATTAATATTTTGTAATAAAAAATATCACGCAAATTAGCAACAAATTATATCGCTATTTTTTTTTGAATGACAAAATCAATTTTCTTAAAAATTACATGCATAATTCTAAAAAAACACAATATTTACCACTCTTTTCAAGATAAAATTTAGTCTTTTAAAAAGTTATTGTGCATTATTTGAAATTATTAAATGAAATATTAAATATTTTAAAATTTATAAAATAAAGTTTATTTATTATTTTTAGTTTGAATAATAATATTATGAAAGCCATTGTTTATAAAAAAAATTAAAAAATTATCTCAAAATTTCGGATAAACTCGTATAACGTGTATAAGACGTGTTATTTGATAAATTCAAAATATCTTTTTGGTAATTACGTTATTGTCATAAACTAGTATTTTCTAACTTTGTCGACAACCTTTTTTATCCGAGAATTCAACGACAGTTTCTAATAAAGTCTTACCTTTCAACGATAAATTTCTAAAAAATTTAAATTCATTAGTTGAAATTGCTGAAAATTAGTTGTAATGATTTTTTTGATAAATTTTATTATAAAATATTTTTAAATAATTAATTTGATATTATATTTATACTCACTTAAATATATTGAGGAGATAAATTGAAAACTATCTGAAATTTTTCATAAATAAAATCAAATATATGATTTTTATTTAAAGACTATGAGTCCATATCATTTAGGTTACCAACCCATTGTTGGTTGGTGGATTCAAAATATAAGAAAATATTAAATAGCTCTAAAATGGTCATTATTATTATTGTTATTCTAGAATACTATCATTCAATTAATGTTATTATGAAACAACTTTTCAAGTAAAATTAATGAAAATATGAAGAATAAACTTTTTATTATATTAAAAAATTAAATAAATTATTTAATTAAAATATCATATATATATATATATATATATATATATATATATATATATATATATATATATATATATATATATATATATATATATATATATATATATATATATATATATAATATATGATGAAATATGAAAGTGAGGACGGTGAGTGAAATGGGTAGGTATGAATGAAAAAGTGCATAGAAAAAGAACCAATAGTAATAATAATAATTTTTGGAATGATTTGATAAAATAATAAAATATTCTTCTTCTTTTCCAACATAATGACGAATATACCCTTGAGATATTTGTCTTTGTTTCTACGTTCACGCATGACCAAGCAAATTGATAGATACACGAGCGATTCAAAACATTGGAACGTGAACTGCTTTGGTTAAAAATTACAAGTAACCAACCATTTGGCAATTTGCCTCCTCATTGCCACTGCTTTGCAAGTTGGCACTAACAAAAACAACAACTTCACCATTATCACCATGCATCATGCATGCAACCTCTTTTCGTTTTGTTAGTAATTGTAACTTAATTAGTTGTTTTAAATAACTTAATTACTGTTATTATTATTAAGTCATGAATATTGGAGTTGTTTTTTTAATGTCAATGAATGGTCATTTCAAAAGACTTAGAGCTAGGGAGGGTTAAGATTGTATTTAAAGCCAAAACTAATTCTAAATTCTCTTTTATAAGTCTAGATTTTTTGTTGAAAATTTAAGTTCATAACTATATCTTGTTATTGGTTATCCTCAAATTCTACTTGTTTTTATGATAATTTATGGGTAAAGGGTTGAAAAGATTATACCATATTGAAATTTGATTTTGTGCATTATAACATTCTTTTTTTTTCAAAATATTTTTATTCTTTTATGAAGAAATTCTTAGTTGAGCATAACCCCGACAAATAATTATTTAGCTCACACATATGAAATTATATATATTTATAAAATATATATTATTTAGTTATTTTTAATTTTTATGGGTGTGTTTAAATATTGTATTCACATATTGTGTCCATTAGGGGAGTACATGAGTTGGGTTGGACTGTAGTGGCTAATCCGTTATCCAATCCGTTCAAACTTAAATGGATTGGGTTCGTCTTCCAACCCGCAATTTCATTATTAAAATTAATCTGAACCGACCCGTTCATTTATGGGTTGGGTTGAATTCGTGGGTTGTGTTTCAAATTAAAAAATAATAATTTTTTTCAATTTAAAAATATTGTAACAAAATTCAATACATGACATAATACTAGATAATAATATAAAATTCCACAACACATTATTTTTTGTAAATTACGTAAGTTGGAAATGATACAAAAGAAAATAAGAAACAACATTTAATCTTAGAATTACGTAAACTCATTGATCTAGTAGTATTATTGGTGGAGAATAAAGTTTTTTTGGAAAAATTATGGTTAGTAATGAAATGATAATTTTATATTTCTATTTAAAATAATAATAAAATAAGAAATTACAAATGTCACATTAATGGGTTGAGTCAATAGGTTTAGGTCGGTGAACCCTACAATTAAGAGAATGCACATTCATGATATCAATGATTGTTCGATCAAAATCAGAGGGTTCAAAATCAAACTTGATATATTAAATATAATATTAAAAAATATTTTGTTGGACGTTAGATGTCGAATTATTGGTGATATCTCAGATGTGTGATGCCTCCGACTTTAAAGAATTAATTGTGTACTTGCTAAAAGTATAATATTTGATAACCTCTAATGATTGAGAGTTGTCGGAAGCTTTAGGGTTGTTGGGGGGTTGAGAGTTAACTCACGTAAGGGTGTGAGAAGCTTTGTGTATGTAGTTTTTATATGACTATCAAATTGCCCCCTTTCAACCTCGAGGATGAGATATTTATAATCGTGTTGGGCATGGGTCCTACGTCCCTTGGAAATATAAACCATCATCGAGAGAATATGGGAATGGATAGTCAATCCCAAGTTATTCATGAGAGCGTGGTTAACTTCCGTATGACTTATTTCAAATTGTCGTGGATATGGACATGACACCTTCCCCATTTTTCCATGAGTGAATATTTATCCCAAAAATAGGCAATGTATTGAATAAATGGGCGGCATATCCAATAAATAGGCATTCAGTCTAGTAAACAGCAATCAAAAGGGCTTTACGTGCGAGGCGATGTAATACTCGTGTCCCATGTTGCCTCTCAAGGGCCACTGACTATTATACTAATACACAACCATTTAAGCACAGGAGTTTAAAAAGGGTGAAGTGATTTCGCCATAATATTTTCTTATTATTTGGATGAGTCCCTTGAATGAGGCGAGTCCCTCGTGCATAAGGCAATCCCCTCGTGTGTAAGGTGAGTACATCCTACATAAGGCGAGTCTCGATATTTAGGCGACTCTAGGGTACGTCTCTTGGTGTCATTGATGTGATCCATAAGTCAGTTGAGTGAAATCCCCAAACGTCACTTGAAAGAACAAAGTGTGTAATGTATTTAATGCTATCGACGCCGACTTAACTTTGGCATGCCGAATTGGATTTAATCTATCGCACGTGTCAGAAACGTGGAAAGCCCTTCATGTTTGATGGGAAACCTAGGAAACCCTTGATAACCCTAATTCATGCCTCTATTAAAGGGTTTCACCCCTAATTTTTCACCTTTTCGCACCCTTTTTTGCCGAAGCTTTTGAAAGTCTCGTATGTCTTCTCCAATAACTCTTATACATTCTCATGATCAAACCATTCCCTTTTACAGGTACAAGTTAGATATTCCTTTTTTCTCATTTCCCTTTATGGTGATAATTAGGGATTTAGACGAGAATGATAACCTGATAGAGCCCTTTACTTGCGATGAAAGCATAGCCTTATGGCACAATTGTTATAGAAATGATAGGTGTCCCGAAGGGGAGATTGATTGCAAATTAGTGCATCAAGGCATGTTTGGTAGTTGCTAGAGTTCCATTAATTACAATACTGATAGTAGTGATGGTAGTAATATTGATTCCTTTTTCCCTTCTATTTTCTCAAGAAACAAAAAGATAATGGCCACCTCCGACATTAAGCCCAAGAACGTCAGAGAAATGGAATTCACTACACCACTGAGGACCAAATAGCTTCCTTTTGGCTGGAGGTTAACTTTTCCTCTTAAGGTGACAATGAAGCGGTCACCATGGAGGTGTGTTCCTTGGCGGCTAGGGCCAAGATGGTTGCTTTTAATGACTCTCACACTCCATTCTTTTACTTCTACCTCCCAATCGTTTGCGACATTAGGGTTATTTTCCCCATCCCCCTTCAAGATGAAGGTTATAAACATTTTTAATGTTGTCTTATCCATGATCATGCTTAATGGATGGAGTTTAATATGGTTGTTCAGAATCATGTGATAGAGACTGGGGGTTTATCCTACCATAGGTATGTTATTCTCGTTCTACATCGCTAAGGTGGTTGTTCATAGAGGTCGGGTGATCTGAACGCCTTTCTTGTGATATCTTTGTTCAAACTATATTCTAACCAATTCAAGGGTTAGAAAGACAAGTTTGTGAGATTGACAGAGTGAGATGTGTAACACTCCAATTTAGAATTGTTTTGCTTATGTGTTCATTTATGAATATTTTAGTGATTTATTGTGTTGATGAGATTATTGGTGAGGGTGTAATACCTTGGGTTAGAAAATATATTAGAATAATTAAATAATGGTTTATGGTGTTAGTAATAAAAAATAATAAGGAAAATAAAATAAATGAGGAGGTGCAGAGATTTTAAGGGCATTTAGGTAATTGTATGAAAATAGTGAGGGCATATGAGAAAAGTATTGTAAGGGTCTAGTGATACTAGAAAAGGGTAAAATAGGGAAAAAAGATATCATTATGTTGGTACGTGAAAAGTTAAGAGAAAGGAGAAAGAGGCTATGGTGCAGAGGAATCAAGGGAGCATCCATCCATAGTGAAAGGATAAGTAATTCCTAAAGGTAATCTAAGCTAAGAGTGGATAATGGTTCTCAATTATGATTGATATGAGCGAAGAGTATATGTAGGGTTTTAGTTTTTTTTATTGATATTAGTTTATGATGAACATTGAAGAACATATGAAACCCTTGACCTTGATGTTGTGTGCATATGTGGTCATTGTGAAATCTTTGGTGATGTTGTTGTTGTAAATTAATTGTTGATTTATGTGTTTCATGAACCATAATTGAATTTGACATGAATGGATGAATTGGTGAATAAAGATGATGAATTGGTGTTGTAGTTATAAAGTATTGTTAATCTATGATTCTATGACATGATGAATGAAATTAGGATGTTAAAACAGTAGAGTTATTGTGATATGGTTTCGTGGGACAAGTTATTTCTATGTAAATTGGTGTTTAAATGGTTGAAAATTGAGTTTTATGTCAAAAACAGCAGTATGTGTCTGTCATACCCAAAAATTTGCCCATCATATTTCAAAATAATTTGGCTTAATCACTGAGATCTCCAATTGTTCAAAGTAGTGCAAGAAACAAACATGTCTACTCTCTCTCTCTCTCTCTCTCTCTCTCTCTCTTAAATAATAAGGCTTCCATTAGGGGAAATGGATGTATCAAGGCCTCCAGTGGACTTCATGGCATCTCATATGATTTAAAGTATCCTCATACCCAGTTTCAATCCTTGAATCACAAGATTGCTCAATCAATTGCTCAGATGATCAACAGTCAACTAGTTTGACCTAAAAGTCAACTATGATCAACTCACAGTCAAAACTCCTGATTTTTTGTCAACATCAAGCATATGAGGTCACATTTATCATTTGATCAAGGGTTGATCATGATTCATCAAGGAAAGTTCAGAAATCAACAAAACTCAAAGTTTTTAAATTAGGATTTTTGAAATAAAAGTCAACTGAACTTTGACCAGACATAACTTTCATATGGTTCATTAGAAATTTTCCAACCAAAGCTCAATTTGAAGGAAATTTAATTCTCTATAACTTTGTCTCTCATAGAGCAAGGCCAAAAATGCTTCATTTGGAGATATGAGCTAAAACATTATAGGTCTTTTTAGAAGTCCACCGAAAGCTGTTTTTTTCTCAAAGCCAATATCATAGATAAAATCTCCAAATGCAAAAAATGTTCCAAAGTGGCTTGTAGTTTGGGCTTTCCAAAACGTACTAGAACACTTTCATATGATAAATATTGAAGGAGTTATACATTGATGAAGTTGGCCAATTTCTGAAGGAGCGCATGAAGCAAATATGGTCCAAAATTGATTTTCTTGCAAATGGGCCTATTCATTTATGATCCAAACTTGCTTCTAAGGTTATCAATAGTGTACAAGCCCAATCCCACGATTATTTGATTTTTATTCTATTTTTATTGAATTTTTATTCATTTAAAATGCAATTTAAATCAAATAATTGAAGAAAATATAAAAGGTTTGATTTGGCTTTGGTTTCCAATCAGAATTAATCATCAAATGCCATATATTTGATACAAATTTCGTGATAAACAAGATTGGCATGATTGGAAGAAGATTGAAGCAAATTAGAAAGATTGCATATGATTGAAAATCAAATATCAATCTCACCAATTATCAATGTTTGATTTCATATTTCTGACCTAAATTCTTCCACTATATATGCACAACAAACTATGAGCATAAGGGGACGGAAAATTTGAGGAGAGAGCAAGGGTTTCAAGGTGCAAAAGTATCAAGAAATGTGCAAATTCGTATCACAAGGTGCAACCACTTTTAAGGCCTTACATTTATCCCACTCGACTTCTAAGATAATATAGAGTAGGTATGTATGGTCTCTAAGATTCCATATAAAGAACAAATAAGGATGAAAAACCTATAAAGAGAATGAAAATTATCACCCATGTCCATTGTATTACCATAGTAATACCCCAAACAAAATATATGTTTTATTCTTGAGTCAATGCTATTAAACAAAATTAAATTGGCCCCGACGATAAAAAAAAAAAAGGAGTTGTAATTAAAAATAAAATCCTAGCTTGAAATAATTTGCATGTTTAATCTTAACCCGATAGAATCAACGTTTTTTTATCATTTACTATTAATTTGACGTATATACTTCCACACATTATTTTAATCAATACTGGCGGATCCTGAGAAATTGTTTTGGGGTGTAAAAAGTAAATTATATATTGAAAGAATTGTTTTGAAAAATTAACATATATTATTAGATGATGTAATGGTTAGCAATTATATTTTTTGAAAATAAATACGAGTTGAACTCATAATGTATAAAATTGATGGAATTAAGAGTCGAAGCCATAATATTATAAATTATGAATTCGACTCTTGATTCCATAAAATTTGTATTTATTTTCAAAAAATATGATAGATTTAAACTGTCTCTTCTCGTTCAAGCATAAAAGTTTGTATAGATTTAAATTCTTGGTACAGCTATGTTGTCATAGAAATTAGGAAAAAAAATTGTTCAACAAATTTGGTTTTCCAAAACTTGGTTGATTTTTTCTTAAAGGGCTCTTTTCCCTCTTTTATTTCCCTTTTCATGAAGTTTTATTCCGTTTAAAAAAAATATATGGACACTAAAAAAAAAAACTCATAATATTATAATCTCATGAAAAATAAAATTAATTTTACCACTTAAGGGATGCCATAACTCCTCCATCCTACCACGATATAAATCCGCCATTGCTAATCAATAATGTAGTGTGCTTTCTTCCTATTTGAAGAGTGTCTAAATCATAAAGAATCCGGGTCGAAGAAAAAACCAAAGGCCAACAAATACAAATAATACTAATTTGAAATGGATGTAGCAATTTCTTTTAAGTGATACAAATACAAATAATTCTAATTTAAAATGGATGTAGCAATTTCTTTTAACTTAAAAATACTAGTGGCAAATAGGAAACAATAATCAACAAAGCACATTTTTTTATACCCTTTAATATTCGCATTATTATTAACATATCACGTGTTTATCGAGGAAGATGATAGGGTCCTACCGTGACTGTTTATAATGATGATGAACCACGAGGTTTCAAAAACAAACAAAACCATGCATGAAGCATGATCCAATATATATTTTTTCATTATTATTAATCAATTGGTTATAACCCACTCACAAAAGCAAGACATAAATTCTTAGTGAGGTTATGTTATGCAATCTAAGTGTACCACAATTAATAACGTATTTGTAAATAAGTAGTATTATTTTCTATTTTATCATGATTATTATTTTTAAATTATATTTTTACTAATTAATATTATACGCCTTATTTGTCACCTATAATGCACATCTTCATTGAATCATCACTACTTTGACCAAAGCAATTAAAATTACAACTTTCTTTCAAACTTTCATAGAAATATCGGTTTGTAAGCAGCAACAAATGAAATACAATTGCGTCATATAGTAATAAAATGAGACCTTTACATACTATTTCATATAAAGTTATTTTTCATCATTATTAGAATATAAGTAATAAAATTATTTGTCCTCGTAATTACTTTTAAGTAAAAGTAAATCAATTGGGTGCAACAATTGTCATATAAAACCACATTTCAAATTATATTAGACCAATTAGTATTGATTAAACTCAGTACAATAGTTTACAATTTTTCTCTCTCAAATTCTCTATCTTATTAATCACCAAAACACAAATTCCCTAATGAGATTAAACCTTCTCATAAAAAATATTCATTACTTCGAGTTAAGTTCCTCGCAATGAAAGAAATAAAAAAAAAACTTATGAGGATTTAACCCCTCGCTAAAACAAAAAATTAACAGAGCAAGTAATGAAGCTAGAAAAATTATAAAGTCTAAACAAAAATTTAAAAATCACAAATTCATTATATATAATATATAAATAGTCATCAATCAAAATAAAAGAGACTCATTATTTTATCAACAAAAACATAGTTTAAAATAAAATAGATGAAACACAACCTTATAATAGCGTGCTAAATAAAATCATGAGCCAAATGTCCTTTCTGAGACTTTTTTGCGGTGAATGTCTGAATATTATCAATATCCTCAAGTGACTTGAATATCTCCCGCTCAGTGTAACATACCATCAAGTTATTGAACCACACATTGTTGATCTTATTGCGCAATTTAGATTTGATAATCTTCATTGCAAAAAAAAAAAACTCTTTCAACAGAATATCAAAGCTAACTCAATAAGTTTGTAAACCAATGCAAATGCCCAATGTTTCTCAGTTTGAACTATCTTCGTAGCCAAACATTGAACATCTTCATAAGTGGAAAATGAAACATTTATTTTCACTTGAAGAACATAAGTCTCAAGTCGATCCCTTATTGTTCCACGGTCATCATCAGAAAGGTCTGCATGATAAATATCAGCAAGACGAGCAAGCTTATTAATATCAAACTTGGAGAAAGAGTTCTTGAAGTCAAGACATGAGAAGAAATCAAGGATAATGTTACTTCCTTCACTAAAGCAGTGATCCCTTTCCATACATAATTTGTCAATAGCAACATAACAAAGCTCTGAACAGTAATGATGAAGATTAGTGATAGTCCACCCTTCTACCCTTGAACGACCCCGAGCTGGTATTTCGTCATTCATATTTGACACCGGAATACCTTTAGCAACACAAAATTCTTGGACATCGACAAATAAATTATCCCAACCACTCTTTTATCGTGGCCAACCGAACTTTGACAACATTAACTACCATGACATTTACAATATTAAGATCATTTTTTAGCAAGACATTTGAAAGCTCGTTTGTGATACCAAACAACTTTAACATTAACTTCAAAATAAAAGAAAATTCACAGCTCTCCATTTTTCTATCAAACTCGCTGCTTGAGATAGTCCACGTCCATCTTCATCAACCATACTAAGCACATCTAACACGAATGACCATATTCGATCCAAACGAAACAATGTAGTATGACGTGAATCCCGTCTAGTATCCCCGGGTCTAGTGACACTAGATGATTGGTGCAAGCCCATCATCTAACATATCTCACCCCTCTTAAGTTTATTTAAAATATCTTGGTGTTGTGCCTCCGTCAAAGCATCCCTCCTCTAACATGATGCACTTGTTGTGGTCACAATCAAGGAGATGTATTGAAAGAAATCATGAATAGATGAGCAACTGCTAGCAACAGACACAACAACTAATTGCAAATAGAGAGCATAACAATGGACAGAGAAAGCATAAGAGTTTTCATCTAGAATCTTTCTTTGCAAACCATTAAATTCACCTCTCATATTGAAAGCTTCATCATATCCTTGCCCTTGTATCCTTGAAATAGATAACATGTACTTATCAAAAATACCATAAAGAGCATCATTTAATGACTGAGATGTAGTATCTTTGACATGATGTAGAGCAATAAATCGTTCTTCAACACTCCCTGTCGTTCAAAAACCTAAAACAAATTCAACAAGTAATAAAAATTGAAAAATTCAATTAATAACCTCAACATCACCGTCATTTGCTCTTTAACGGATATATCACGTGACTCATCAATAAGCACGGAGAATTTTCTATCACCAAGCTCTTCCATAATCACCTTAGTAAATTCATGTGCACAACACGTTGCAAACTCCTTTTGAATGTTACCGAAAGTCATTGTGCAATTATTTCCACCATAGTCAAAAGCATCGCTCACTTGTTCATTCTTAGCTTTTACCTTATATACCATTTCGCTAAAATTTCCCTTATTTAGATGAATAGGGGATTCATCATGGCCACGGGAAGTCATGCCATGTGCAATGATATATCTTGAACAATCTACAGAACAAGTCAAACAAATCTTATATAATTTTTTTGATTCCTCGATTGCATTGCACCCTTCAATATATATGATATCCTCACTTGGTCTTAAATATCCGGAGCATACTCATTAGTTTGTTTTCTACTACTTGGATCATGCACAATCTCATTTGGGTTAAACTCATTAACCACATTAGGCGGTGAGTGTTGAGCGATGTTATTTCATTTCTTTCTATTTTTCGTTTTTTTAATTTTTTTTATAGATTTTTTTAATACTCAGACCCAAAAAAAGGATCCCCAAAACATGGGCACGTGTCCATCCTGACCGGGCCGAAGAAACGCCGTCGGTAACCCATAGATAATTAATTTAAAGTGAAGTGAGCAACTTTTTTCACAGCACAATTTTAAAAATTCCAACAGTTGTGGAATCATACTTGGACACCATTTTTTTAATAGTCTAATTCTATAAAATACAAAAATTATATCCCTCTCCGTCCTAAAATAAATATCAAATTTGTTCTAAAATAAGTGTCGCTTTTAATTTTCAATGCAATTTTAACTTTTATCCTCCAATTGTACCCTTTAGTTATTACTCATAATTTACATTTTTTTTGGGGAATAGTTAATAAAACTATTTTATGTCTCCTTTTTTCTCTGGTCAAAATCATAGTTCTTACATCTTAAAAAGCTCCTAACTTATTACAAACTAGTAAATTATTTATATCACCAATGCATTACTTGCTTAAAAATGCATAGTTAACCAAAATAATAATTTAAGATCATATGAGTTATTTCTCAATTTGGAGTGTTTTCAACGATAAACAATACATAAACTGGACTTATTCATAAAGACTATATTCATAACCATTGGAAAATAAATTGATTGTTAATTAATTTTGACTTACGACCATTTAACTTCAAATATTTAATTTCATTAATTTCAAAGATGGGGATATTTTTGATTGAATCATAACCAAAACCATCACCTAACGTGGCTAATGAGTTTAACCCAAATGAGATTGTACGTGATCTAGGTAGTAGGAAACAAATTAATGAGTATGCTCTGGATATTCAAGACCAAGTGAGGATGACATATATATTGAAGGGCCCAATGCAACTGAATTTGCCAAGCTTTCTTCGTACTCCATTTGGAAGTGTTAAAAGAGCATTTAGTAAATCATGGTATAAGAATTATACATGGTTAGAATACAACGAGATCAGGGATGCAACCTTTTACTTTTATTGCTTTTTCTTTCAGAAACCCGATAAGGCCGAGCACAAGGCATGGATTTCTGTGGCCGTGATGAATCTTCTATTTCTCTAAATAAGGGAAATTTTAAAGAGATGGTAGATTGGGTAAAACTAAGAATGAACAAGTGAGCTATGCTTTTGACCATGGTGGAAAAAATTACAATGATTTCCAGTGACATTCAAGAGGAGCTTAAAATGTGTTGTGCACATGAAGTTACCAAAGTGATTATAGAAGAGCTTGGTGATAGACAATTCTCCGTGCTTATTGATGAGCCGCATGATATATCTTTCAAAGAGAAAATGACGGTGATGTTGATGTTAGTAGTTGCATTTTCCAATTTCCAATTTTCATTACCTATTATTCTCTATGCCGCCTAGTAAACTTGTTGAATTTGTTTTAGGTTTTTGAACGACAAAAGGGATGTTGTGGAACGATTTATTGCTCTACTTTATATCAAAGATACTACATCTAAGTCATTAAAGGAATATCTTTATGGTATTCTTGATAAGTACATGTTATCTATTTCAAAGATACGAGGGCAAGGATATGATGGAGCTTCAAATATGAGAGGTGAATTTAATGGTTTGCAAAGAAAGATTCTAGATGAAAACCCTTATGCTTTATATGTCTATTGTTATGCTCACTGTTTGCAATTGGTTGCTCTTTTTGTTGCTAGTAGTTGCTCATCTATTCATGATTTCTTTGAGTACATCTACTTGATTATGACCACAACATGTGCATCTTGTAAGAGGAAGGATGCTTTGAAGGAGGCACAACACCAAGATATTTTAAATAAACTTGAGAGGGGTGAGATATCTAGAGGAAGGGGCTTGCACCAATCATCTAATCTCACTAGACACGGGAATACTAGACGGGGTTCACATCATACTACATTGCTTCATTTGGATCAAAATGTGGTCATCCATGTTAAAGGTGCTTAGTATGGTTGATGAAGATGGACGCGGACCATCTCAAGCAGCGGATTTGATAAAAAAAATTGGAGATCTTTAAATTTTCTTTTATTTTGAAGTTAAAGTTGTTTTGTATCTCAAACGAGCTTTCAAATGTCTTACAAAGAAAAGATCTTAATATTATAAATGTCATGAAATTAGTTGATTTTGTCAAAGCTCTATTAGCCACAATAAGAGAGTGGTTGGGATAATTTATTTTCCGATGTCCAAGAATTTTGTGTTGCTAAAGGTATTCTGGTGCCAAATATGAATGATGAAATACCGGTTCGGGGTCGTTCAAGGGTAAAAGGGATGACTATCACTAATCTTCATCATTACCGTGCATAGATTTTTTATGTTGCTATTGACAAAATATGTATGGAGATGGATCACCGCTTTAGTGAAGAAAGTAACATCATCCTTGATTGCTTCTCATGTCTTTACTCCAAGAACTCTTTCTCCAAGTTTGATGTTGACAAGCTTGCCCGTCTTGCTGATATTTATCATGCAGACTTTTTTTGATGATGACCGTGGAACAATAAGGGGATCAACTTGACACTTATGTTTTTCAAGTGAAAATAAATGCTTCATTTTCCACTTGTGAAAATGTTCAAAGTTTGGCTATGAAGATGGTTCAAACTGAGAAACATTTGGTATTTTCACTGGTTTACAAACTTATTGAGTTAACTTTGATATTTTCGGTGTCGACAGTTCGGTTAAAGAGCTTTTTCAGCAATGAAGATTATCAAGTCTAAATTGCGCAATAAGATCAACGATGTGTGGTTCAATTTCTTGATGGTATATTACACTGAGCGGGAGATATTCAAGTCACTTGATCTCTATGAAGCACAAACACCTTTAAGAGTAGGCGTGTCGCGGTGCCCAACACGCATCGGTGTCTGACAAACACGTGTCAGAAAAGTCCTACAAGTGTCACCTAAAAAAACTAGATTTTTCATTGTTTCAACACTCTTTGATTTAGTGTCAGACACTCGTATTAACACTCATACAACACTTGTAGAACAATTTAGACAATTTTTTTTAAAAAAAGATAGTTTTCAACATACCTTACTCATCTTTTGGACATGTATAAAAACAATATTATCAATGAAAAATTAAAAACATTAATTTTCATTAGAATATTTTTAACTTTTTTAATAATAGATAGATAAATGAAGCTTAAATACTATGATATATGTAGCGATGTTGGTGTCCTATGTTTTTGATATTATCGGTGTCAGAGTGTCTGTTTCGTGTCGTGTCGGAGTGTCCGTGTCAGAGTATGTGCTTCATAGCTTGATCATATTGATATTATTTGAACATTCACTGCAAGGAAATCTCATAAAGGTTATTTGCCTCCTGATTTTATTTTGCACGCTATTGTAAGGTTATATTTTATCTCTTTTATTTTAAATTACTTTTGTTGACAAAATGACGAGTCTCTTTTATTTTGATTAATGATTATTTATATATTACATACAATGAATTTACGGTCTTTAAACTTTTACTCAGACTTTATAATTTTTCTGACTTCGCCACCATGAATTATAGTGGATGGATTGCAACTTTTCAATAAGCAATTTATTCCTCCCCGGTAGGGGTGGGAATAGGTTAGGCTGACTAACAGGGGCCTACGGCCTAACCTACATAGGCCCAGGTCAGACCATTTTTTTTTCAAATAGAAAAGGCCTAGGCTTTTTTAAAAGCCTATTTAGCTAAAAAAAGGCTAGGTCACATGCCATACAAAAAGCCTCTTAACCCTAATAGGCTGGCCTATTTAAATATATATATATATATATATATATATATATATATATATATATATATATATATATATATATGAATAATTTAATTATAATTATAATATTGTATTCATACTTTGAATTAAAATATAAAAATCAAGCTTAGTCATTTTGATGAATGAATGAAAATTAACTGTAAAAACTTTATGAACAATGTCATAAGTTGTTTTCTCAAGTTCTCTTAAACAAATATTACCAAAAAAATTATGTTAATATGTAAACTTGAATAAATCAACACAAATAAGCATTTAGTTTTTTTGATCTTTTAATTTGTTAGTTTATTTAAACATTTGTTAAGTTTCTTATTTAGAAATGCTCAAATAAAATAGGCTTTTATGTAGGCTCTTAGGCCAAACAAGCCTTCGAAAAGGCCAAACTTAGGCCTAAAAATAAGCTTTTGATAGGCCACAAGCCAGGCTTAAGCTTTGAAATTTTTGACAGGTCAGACTTAGGCTTGACAAAGTCTATCTCGGTCCAGTCTATTCCCATCCCTACTCCCCGGTTTGTTTATGATTAAAAGTCATTATAATTTATAAGTCTTAAATATAAGGAAAAGTTATTAAATTCAATTCTATTTAAAATTAGTTACAAAAATACTCTATTAATTCTTCTATTTTTCAAAGGTGAGTTTAAGGTTGATGAGATAATTATTAAAATAATTGATTTGTCAGTAAAATATATGTCCGAAACAAGAAACTTTTAAATAAGGTCAAAGAGATCACAGTTTTACCTCCTAATGCTACTTGCTGCAATTAATTCCTCACCTATCAAAAATAAAGGCAAGCATGTAATGACTAATACTCAATAATCAGTTAACTTTTTTCAATAAGGATCATGTATATATGCCTTACCGGTCAAAAAATTGAAGGATGGACCAAAGCATGTCGCCAAAAAAACCTTTAACAGCACTTTTTATAAGCTTTTGACAGCTATTATAAGCGTTATATATTCAAGCTTTGTTGTAGGCACAAAACAAATAAGTTGTAAGCAAAACATACTACTATTTAGTGAAACTCAAGAAAGGTGAAAATTTAACTAACATGTATATCTTCTTTAGTGAAACACAAAAAATGTGTAATTCAAAGGACATTTCTCCAATGTTCCCAGCAACCTTAGTTCTGCTTTAACAACAACTGATTAGCAACATGGAAAAAAATATAATATGGCTAGAACCAGAACATCTTCTAGACGGATCAAAACTTTCCTTTTCATTCAGTCCATCAGAAGTGGCGTTTCGTCTAGGTTAGTTTCGCAATCACTAGCATGCTCCACTTCCAGGATCATTCACTTCTTCTCGCATTAGAAAATACTATAAAAGAAAATCAATAAGTCAATAAGTTTGTTAAAAAAAAACACATAGATTTTGCCAAAACAAATTTGTATTAGAAAATTACCTTTTTCATTTTCCGCCACTATCTTCTTTGCCATCATGTGCTTCCTTAACATCAACAGTGAAATCATACTCTTGATCACAACCCATGTATGAGTCACACATGAAATAAAGTGTGTATGATTTCTTTCCAGCATCAGCAGGAGCAGCAAACTCCAGTTTGGCTTTTAGCTTCCGCTGCAAGGAAACCCGTTTAATTGCAAGCAACAAGTTGGTTTTGGGATCACCAACAACAAGCCACCACCCTTCCTCCTTGGCTTTTGGATACCTAGGAGCATGAACAGGTCCTACTTCTGTCCTACCCTCGAGATCCCTCTCCAAAGTGACATATACTGTTATATCCCCCCCGATCCGGACAGTGTCATTGTGCAAGACTTCATACGACAAATCAATATTAGGAAAGCGATTGCAAAATCGAGCTATATCCAACAATTGTGAATCTGACATACTTAACAACTCACACCTCTTAATATCTTCCATCTCTAATAAATCAAAGACAGTTTCTATACTCTTCCCTGGGTTCTCCTTGCATTTCCTAGCCAATTCCTTGGTGAAATGAGGAAGTTGTAGCAGCATAGAATCACATTCCCACATTCCTTGTGTCAGCATTTGACTAACTTCCATAGCAAGAAGAGCCAAACTCAACCAACCATTGCTCGATATTACATCTACCATTGCCTGAAGCAGTTTATTTGCAGAAAGCAACACCTCTCTCTGGTCCAATGCAATGTCCCCACCTACAAATTGCCTTGAAAAATGAGCCTGAAGCAAGGCATTGGCTTTGACATGTGGATCTTTAAGATTGGGGTTTACAAAGGAAAACCTTTGGTGATTTATTAACTTGCAAACCACCTGTTCTTCCCCTAGTCGTATTGGAAGGTAAGCATATTCTAATGCAGATGATAGAACCTCCAAAAGGCCCTTCATTTTTGTATTTGAAGTAATAGATAATGAAAACCTTTCAATTGTTGTGTAACTAATGTGATAGTATGATGATATCCTTCCAAGATTAAGAGGAGACAAATGTATGTTGTCCTCTATAGCAACGCACTTGCTTGTTTCCAAATCACTCAATGTATTTTCCACCATCTCTGAGAGGTATTCAGAAAGATGTCTGTGACTAACTCCTTGTAAATTATAATAGTTTGGATTCTGGGTGAGGCGCCTGTACATAAATGTCCATGTAAGATAATCTACAGCATCTTGCTTGTTTTCAATAATTCCAGCAACAATTTCAGCATTCAAATTATCATGTAAGAAGTGATGAAGATGACTTTCAACCGGGAATGCTTCATACAAAAACTTTTTGTAGTACTCTTTACGAGGTGCCCAACAGAAGATGACACACTTTCCAGAATTGTCCACCGAATGACGACTTGCATGACCCATCATCTGCAGAATATCAGTAACAGGATAGTCTGTTTGTGCATTCTCCCGCCCATGATAGTATTGTGTGCCCATCACAACCACCAAATGAGCTGACAAGGTCACTCTGTAGCACATTGAACTACTTAAAACACATACTTGAATCCAACCAGCTTCAAATAGTTGTGCCACAATGTCATGATCAAGATTGTTCAAGCCCTCGTGCAAGTAGCCAACCCCTTCACGTAATGTGACTTTTAACATTTTATCACTAATCTGGTTAAGAAAAGGGTCAAGTTCTTTTGTGGACCGCAATAAAAACGACTTCTCTCCAGTGCCTGCACTTGAGTATGTAATCAGATCCATAGCGGTCAATCGGACATGCTTTCTTGTAGGTACAAATACAAGGGCAGGGTTTTCATTCTTGGCATGTTGAACAATTGCAGAGTAAGTTCGTTTTGTCATTGCCTGCATCCTCGCCTCAAAATTGGCAATATCTACACCCTGGATGTATATTTCTAATCCAGGACGTACGCCAAGTGGAAAATTGAATAGGCCATGAGAGGTAGCTCCAATCCAGTCTCCCAAATCTTTTGCATTTGCAAGTGAAGTTGATAAAGCCACAAAACGAATCTTATTTTCAACCTGACTAGCAATATATTTCATCCTAGATACAATAACCTCTAAAATATGGCCTCCTTGACCCCCAATTAAGTGTAACTCATCAATGATGAAAAGACTAACTTGTTGGACATGTTTCCTATGTTTCCAACGGCGAGATAAAGCATCCCATTTGTCTGGAGTACAAATAATAATCTGGCCATTCTCAAGCAGTTTCAAATCCGTTGTTGTTTCTCCGGTTAATTCAACTACCTTCAACTTAAGACCAACCCCAAATTTCTTCTCCCAATCACGATACCGTTCCTTGGCAAGAGCTTCAATGGGAGCTACAAAAACAACGCGCATGACACTATCAGGCCCTTTTTGATGATTTCTCAAAATTGCAAATTCTGCACATATAGTCTTACCACTGCCGGTTGGAGCAGCAACTAAGACACTGTCATCAGAATTATACAGAACTGTGAAGACTTATGTCTGTATAGGATTAAAATGCTTAAAATTCTGATACAACACTTCATATGAAGGACTTTGTAAGGCTGTCACGGGCAGTGACTGCAGATCCAACAGTTTAGTAGGTGGATGATACTTTTCAGGTAAGATTAGGTGTCTGAAAGATACAGGTAAAACAGATTGGGGTCCAAGCCACCTATCAGAAACAACACGAATAAAGTATTGGGGAGGAAGAGGCTCATCTATTGGCACTATGAAATTCAAAGTATGATCCTCATCAATATATTGTTTTTTCAGCATAAAATACTCGTGATGAAGAATACGTTCACCATCGCTATCCTCCACAATCACCCAAAACTGCTCAACATATCCATGTATTCTATCATCCCACGAGAAATCTGGAGTTATTGTGAGCTCAACCCCCAAAACTGAGCGAGAAATTGGATGAACATGTGCTGCAAGGTTCAGTTTTGGAAATTGATGGATAAATTTGTGAAGGGTCTTCCCCATCTTTGGTGCACGAATAAGTTCACCTATCTCTTGTGATGATAGATCATAATACCTTTCCCATGACAAATCTTTCTTCTCCAATTTTGTTACTATACTATTTGGAATTCCATTGAACTGACGAAGTGGAGTTTGTACACTCCATATCCTCTTGGTCACCATCTTGCATAAGTTCAAAGCTTTCTCAGCCAATTGTGCCCAACCACGTTTCAGGACAATCTCAAAAAGAGCCCGCAAAAGACGTTCAGCACTCTGAAAAAAAGAAACAAGATAATTAACATATGAATAGAACTATAAGACATAACATCATTTACAACAACTTCTGATAGTAAAGAAATGAAGTAAAACCTGAGTTATAAAGACCATATCAGATGTTAATGAGAGTCCATCAAGCTTAAGATGTGAAATGAATGATTGCAGTAAAACATTAATCTTGGCACTTGCATCCTCCGAACTTTCCTTGATGGGAATGGGAACACGGTCCAAAAGCCTTGCGAGCTCCATCTTCTCATCTTGCCTTACTGTTACATATTTGAATTCTTCACTAAGAGAGAACAATTGGAAAAGCTCTATGTCTCCCATTGAAGCCTTCAAATGCTCATTATATCTAGATATGGTTCCATGTGTTATATAGTAGTAGCTTGCAATTCGACCCAAGTCAGTGGCTTGAAAATATCCAGTCTTCCTATCATATTTCACCAAATTATTTTTATCTAAGATGGTCGCAGCCGTATGAATCTGCAAGATTTAAATAGATCAATATTAGCCATTATAGAGACAATACACAACACAGTATGAATAAGCAATATACATCCATAAAATTCTGCATTCTTCAACCATTTGAAATCTAAGCACTACAAGAAATACCGATGCTGGACACGCCATTGAAATGTTGACATCGGGACTAATTTTTTTTAAATTAAATAACTGAAGCGTTTTGGTGTTGTGTCAGTGTCGAATACTAAGACGCGCCGGACACCGAACACAACTTCAGTTTAAGAGTCACTGTTACACAGTTTGAAATTCTCCCAATAAAATATCCAAAGGAGAAAAATGGAACATTAAAATAAGTTTAAGAGCCTATGACTCTTAATAGATTGAGTAGTTTTCACAGCCACGAAGATTTGGTTCCATTCTCATGCAATTCCTCATAAATCACAGCAATGGCAAGAACAAACACGACTACAAAAGAACCTATAAATAAGCCAAAATTAGGGTGACTTATCATAGCCATGAAGATCTGTCTCCATGTCATGCAGTTCTATTTCTACATAAATCAAAGCAAAATGACAAGAACAGTGACTACCATAAAGGAACCTAGGAAATAAATCAAATTACAACGCATACATTTATTTAATTCAGACAATAAAAAATAAAAAATTAGAGCATTGAGATGCTTACCAAGTCGGCCCTTCTCTCCTCCAATGTTATATCTCTTGTAAGGACATCAGGTGCTAAGCCATATAGAGACGGATTCCTTAACATACGGACATACAAGTAAGTGTATCCAATCCAATTACAGGCTTCCTTAGCATTTTGAACAGTACCAAGAACAACTTCTGCATTCAGTTGATCGGCAAGCTTGGAAATAAACTGGCTTTCAATAGGAAGTTGTTGGTTCATAAGAGAGAGATAATACTGCAACTCACTGTGGCCAGTAATGATGATTCCCTCACCAAATGAGTCATACTGCGGCCTTCCAGCACGTCCCAACATCTGCATCACATCAAGAGGACTCAATTCAGTCCATGCCCCCTTCTCAGGATTGTAAATCTTTGTTCCTTTAATTATAACTGTATGAGCTGGGAGATTCACACCCCAGGCAAGGGTAGCAGTAGATACCAAAACTTGGACATATCCATCAATAAAAAGATTCTCAACGAGCTGGCGATCTGCTCTCGTCATACCAGCATGGTGAATAGCAAAACCATATGGCAAAAGATCTTTAAGATCACTACTCTTTACAAGATCGGTATGAGTATGAAGAATCTCACGGCTTGCACTATCTTCTTTAAGGAACCTATCAAGCGTTTCGTTTGCAAGTGCAGCATCTCTGATGGCTCTAGCTGTTTTGGAAGTTTCCTTCCTAGAATGTACAAAGATGAGAACCTGATGCTTTCCAGCAGCAGTCATAACTTTCTCATAGCAGATATCATTCATCAACTGGAACCTCTGAAAAGACTTCTTTAGTGTGATTCCAACAAATTGTTGAGAAAGAGGAACAGGTCTATAACTATTGTCAAAGTAAAACAACCCCTTGTTAAGATCAACACGCAAGAACAACGCCACGTCTTCATAATTAGGGAGTGTCGCAGACAATCCCACCAATCGAATATAGTCCTTCGTTGTTTCAATCTGCCGAACTGTTCTAGCAATGATACTTTCAAGAACAGGCCCTCTGTTATCATGGAGAA
Organism: Vicia villosa; assembly: GCF_029867415.1. Classification (NCBI taxonomy): domain Eukaryota; kingdom Viridiplantae; phylum Streptophyta; class Magnoliopsida; order Fabales; family Fabaceae; genus Vicia; species Vicia villosa. Next base: position 4,100,529 of record NC_081184.1, on the reverse strand, counting down.
GGTGAATCTCATCAACAATAAGAAGCTTCACAAGCTGCGTATAAGTCCGATCTCCCGACTTTCGTGTAACAATATCCCACTTCTCAGGAGTTGTCACAATAATTTGGGTCTCTTCCATTTGTTGTTGCGTTAATGACTGATCTCCACTTAGCTCCCTAACCTTAACACCATATTCCTGCAAACGATTGGACAAATTGCCAACAATCTCGTTTACAAGAGCTTTCATAGGCGCGACATAAACTATTTTATAAGCACTATGGTCAATTGAACCATCAACAGGACTTCTATGCCGTGCAATCTCTTGAAGTATGGCAAGAACAGCAACATTGGTTTTTCCAGAACCAGTTGGGGCACAAAGCAAAAGATTATCAGACTTGAAGAGAGCACTCTCATATACCTTACTCTGCACTCTATTCAACTGTGTCATTCCTTTGAAGGCTGGTTGTACCCAATCAGGCATAGAGCCAATATTCACAAGCTTCTCATTAGGATCAATAGGTTTAGCTTTCAAGGCAGGCACGTGAATTTCTTGATAACCTTTTTTGAGACTCCTATCAGACCCATGAGGAAGATCACATTTTTTCTTTGCCATAAACAAACCACCTAGTTCAAAAGCAAGGTTATCCAAATCAAGCATCCGACGCTGACCCCTGCTTCCATCATCCCTATCACCAACACCCCTGGCACTTCTATCCAAGACCACATTCCTGTCCTTCAACCTTCGAGCCTCTTCTCTTATACGCTTCTCCAAATTCTTCTGTCTCTCCAAAGGAGAGACCCTCATAGTATGCACTTGCTCCAAAATATGCTGCAAACCCAATCCTTTCATCTCTTCCTCAATTTTCTCCCTCTCTTCTTGGTCCACTGCCCTTGCCAAGCGAGTACACCATACAATCTTCAACTTATTCCGCAACAGAAACTTAATGAGACTAAACTTGTCAAACTTGAGACAAAACAACAGCTTTTTCTCTACTTCTATATCATGAGGCTCCGCCAAAATATTCAATACCTCTTCAGCAAGCTTTCGACACAGCTCCGGATCAATCTGCTGTCCAAAAGCCAAAAAGATTTTCCTTTGAAGCCAATATGCATCAATATCATGCACATCCAAATTCATCTCCAATTCTTCATCATCAGCTTCCCTCATCTCTTCATCCTCCATTCCACCACCTATCTGCATTGCCCGAGCGCCAATGTCATCTTCATCTAGTTCTTCAGTTTCTTCCTGCACCACATCAACATCACCACTCCCTTCATCCCAATCCTCACTCTCATCAAATTCCACTGCAACACCGACATCATTGTCCAAACAACCATCAACATCTCCGGCCTCATGGAAATCGGTTATGAGCTTCCCAATCGAAACAAGCTGATGGAACACAATGTCAGTAATAGGATTAATCAGCTTCTCAATGTCCTTCTTCTTGTCAACCGATTCGTTCTTTAAAACGGTAAGAATCTCATCAGCAGCACCTCTCACAACGCTGAACGCCTGACCACCCAACTGCTGCTGGATAACACTCAACAAAGCCTCATAAGCAGCTTGAGTTTCCTTAGTCTTCGGCTGGTAAACATCGTCATCAGTATCAGTTAATACACTAATCTTCTCTTCCTGAAGACGACACCGCTTGCTCCGACGGTGATAACCGTCAGAGGAGTCATCAATGAGGTCTCTCTTCTTCTCCATCGGACGGCCGTGGAACGCGCGATCACCGAAATTCTTCATATCGATTTTTCCTGAAAGCGATTCTGGTTCTCCGGTGGATTCTCCGATGGGACGTGAGTCCGAGTTTAAGACGAGGTTGGAATTGGATGCGTAGTTATACTGTTTGGACCGCGCGTGTGCCTCCGCGCCACCGCCAAGGTTTGCCATTGACGAATTCTGAAAACCCTAAACAACACGGAGGGAAATATTCAGTGAAAGTTGAAGAAATTCGAAAACAGTTTTGGAATGTTTCTATCTCTATCAGATCTAATATATATAGTTTTTTCTTGAAACGTATTCCCCAAGAAAACTTATTCCGCAAGATATTGATTATTTTTAGGATAATAAGATTAAAATTAAGGTTAAATTATAATTTTTGTCACTCTATTATTAAAATTAAGGTTAAATTATAGTTTTTGTCACTCTACCCTTCTATTATGTTCTCTCTGTTTTTTTATAAATCATATGAAAATTAATTTACAGATTTTAAAAACATACTGATTGAACTAAAGGCCAATACATTTCTAAGGCCCACAAGCTTTAGCTTTACAATATTTCTTTTTATAGTAAAAATACCTTTATTCGTTTTTTAATTTTGTCTCGGGATACATTATAGTTCCTTAATTTTTAAAAAGTTCAAATTAATCTCTTAAGTCTTAAAAAGGGAACACGTAGATCTTTTCCGTCTATTTACTGCAAACGCAAACAGACATTTGGATCTGCAGACGTGGCTGATGACATAACTTGTCTCATTCTTTTTCCCTTGTCTATTTCACCAACATGGTCTTCTACGTTCATATCCACTATCAAGGGTTAAGTTGATTTTGATTTTCAAAAATTGAAGACTAGAGTTCGTCCTCCATGAAATCAGGTTATGCTTCATCCCCATGAAATAGATAAGCCAAGAAAGTATGAACTCTAGTGTGTTCACGAGCTCGAATCTTCCATAGAAATTGAGTTGTTACTGTAGAACTTATATTGTAAGCCATTTTCAGGTGTATTGAGAATTGTAACGAATAAAAGTTTGGAGATGACATTTGTGTTAAGAATATGGTTCTCGTCACTTTTTATAGTTGGCTGGCTGCCTCTATTAAAGAAGGATAGTATTATTAGTTACAATATTAATACTACCAACCAATTAACAAAGTACATGACAGTGCTGGATTATTCTAATATTCTAATATTGTCTGAACCGTTTAAATTTTTCTAGAACCAAACTGAACAAAAGATTTTGGTTTGGTATAACGGTTCTTAATTCCGAACCATACCAAACCATTAGAAGACAATTTTTTCAAACTAAACCATTTGTTAAAGAACCAGACTATTATATTTGGTTAAAAAAAAGACTATTTTGATTTTCGGAAAAAATATCGATTTTTTTTCGGAATAAAAAATGACTTTTCAAATTTACGAAAAAAACGACTTTTATATATTAGAATAAAATTGAATTTTGTTGTTTTAAAAAAAAATCAAGTTTTTTTCCCTTTGTGAATTACATATTTATTGGTAATTTAATCAATTGTTATTCAAAAAAATCGATTTTACTGTATTTAAAAAAACGTTTTTAATGTATTTTCAAAAAACACGATTTTATCGTATCTTTGGAAAAACTCGACTTACAGTAATTTTTTAAATAACCCAATTTGACTGTAATTTCAAAAAACTCGATTTTACTGTATTTAAAAAATGACTTTATCGTATTTTCAGGAAAAAAACCCAATTTTACTATATTTTAAGAAAACTCGATTCGACTGTATATTTTTAAAAACTCAATTTTACAGTATTTTCAAAAACTTGATTTTACTGTATTTTTGGAAAAACTCGAATTTACCTTATTTTCAAAAATCTGATTTTATTATATTTTCAAAAAAACTCGGTTTTATTGTATTTTAAAAATATAGAATTTACTGTATTTTCAGCAAAACCCAGTTTTTTACAGTATTTTTAAAAACCACAATTTTAATGAATTTTTCAGAAAATGTGATTTTACTATATTTTTAAAAACTCGAATTTACTGTGTTTTTAGAAAAATCGATTTTACAATATTTTGAAAAAAATCTCGATTTTACTATATGTTCAAAAAACTTAATTTCACTGTATTTTCAAAAACTCGATATTAATGTATTTTTTGAAAATACAGTAAAGTCGAGTTTTTCTAAAAAAACAATAAAATAGACCTAAAATACAATAAAATTGAGTTTTTTTTAAATTACAGTAAAATCGAGTTTTTCAAAAAACACAGTAAAATCGAGTTTTTGAAAAGTACTGTAAAAGCGAGTTTTATCCAAAATACAGTAAAAAGACATTTTTACAAAAATACATTAAAATAGAGTTTTTAAAAAATACAGTAATATCGTGTTTTTTGAAAATACAGTAAAATCAGTTTTTTGAAAATACAGTAAAATGAGTTTTTTTTATAATATAGTAAAATCGAGTTTTTTGAAAATATAGTAAAATCGAGTTTTTCAAAATTACAGTAAAATCGTGTTTTTCCAAAATTAACGTAAAATCGAGTTTTTTTCCGAAAATACAGTGAAAATGAGTTTTTCCAAAATTATAGTAAAATCGAGTTTTTCCTAAAATACAATAAAATCAAGTTTTTTGAATATACAGTAAAATTGAGTTTCTCAAAAAATATAGTAAAGTCGAGGTTTGTTAAAATATAGTAAAATTGTGTTTTTTAAAATACAGTTAAATCAAGTTTTTTTTTAAAAAAAATACATTAAAATTGTCTTTTATTAAAATACAGTAAAATGATTTTTTTTGAAAAAAAAAAAGTAAAATTGAGTTTTTTGAAAATATAATAAAATCGAATTTTTCAAAATTAAAGTAAAATCGAGTTTTTCCAAAATTATTGTAAAATCAATTTTTTTAAAATACAATTAAATCGAGTTTCTCCAAAAATACAGTAAAATCGATGGTTGTTAAAATACCGTAAAATCGAATTTTTTGAAAATACAGTAAAATCGAGTTTTATGATAATACAGTAAAATTGAGTTTTTTTGAAAATACTGTAAAATTGAGTTTTTTAATTTTCGAAAAAAACAACCTTTTTATTTTTCGTAAAAAAACGACTTTTTTAATTTTCGTAAAAAACAATTTTTTTATTTAATTTTTTTTTTTTGAAATAAAATCAATTTAAATACTTATATAACTAACGGTATGGTTCAGAGTTAATTAGAGATTGGTTAATTTCTTAACGATTTGGTTCTTGAACCATTAATAAAATATAAGTTTGGTTCACTAACCATTACTAATATAGGTTATTTTAACTTCAACAACCCTACTTTCTTTACGGGATAATTGTGTACTGCCAACTATAACTGCAAGAAATTCATCTACATAAAACTCCCTACCAGTGTACATGATTAATAAGACTCTACATAAGACTCTGTTTTCGACAAATAGTTTAAACAAAACTCAATAGCTTCTTTTGTGGTGTACCTTTCAACGGTCTAAGCTTCTGGTCGGTGATGATTCTTCATATATCCTTTAAAGATCTTCATGTATCGATATATTATATACATCCACCTTAAATAAATTGGACAACAATATCTAATTTTTCTGACTAGATGAACAAGTAAGTGAGCCATAATGTCAAAAAATGATTGAAGAAAATACATCTCCAATTGACACAAGATTATTGCAGTCTCATCTTCTAATTAATCTAATTTTTTGAAATCAAGAAATTTATTACATATACCATTGAAGAATAAGCACAATTTGGTTATAGTTACTCTTACATCTTTTGGAAGGACGCCACTTGTAGAAATTGTTGCATCAAGACATGACAATCATGAGATTTTAACAACATATACATGCGCTTCATGCACAACCAAGGAGATAGATTGTAAATCACGAGAAGAATAGGCCATGAAGAATGGTTAGTACTTAGATTACCAAAGGGGTTCATTTCATCCGTGGTGAACTCAAGCCTAAGGTTTTTTTGACTCAAGGCTAAAATCCAGAAACAACGAATCAGCTTTCTTCCATTGCAAAGAATCAACTACATGACGAATGTTTCCATCATATTTTCTTTCATTTGCATGTCATCTAATATTCTTTATGTCATTCACATTAACAAAAAGTCTCTTGAACCTTGAAATTATTACAAGTACCATAACATTTTAGCAGGAGGATACTTCTTGCTAGCATTGTCATTGTAATCGCCATTTTGGTCCTTCACATTGTAGCGCGACTCACTATATTCCAAACATTGCATAAATGGGAGAGGCTGAGAAATGAACATGACACATCACATACATAGCCTTATAACAACATAAACATCATAAAATCTGAATAAAACCAAAAGACAAAATCATCGATAATTTCCAACAACAAATCCACTATGCATAAAGGGGAGAGGCCAGGAAATGAACAATGAATAATGAACACAGAAAGTTAACACACCGTACTTCGAAGAGGAGGTAAAGATCAAAAAATGATTTTCGTTCTAAGAAATGAATGAAGAGGGTGAAAATTTGACATTCCAAATGATGAAGATGGTGAAGATGACGATTTTGCTATCGGTGTCGTCTGGTTTGCTAGGACATGTGTTATGAAGGAAATAAATAACCTGTAATGTTGCAGGAAAGAATTTCACCATGATTGCAAATACCAACCGTAATGAAATATGACACATATAATAACGGTTAATAAAAACAACCGTAGTTAATTATTTTTCAATATTTATTTAAAAATATAAGTTAAAGGACACACACTTTTTATAGAAAAAAATGGCAAAATGTTGATTCGGGTATTCAAAGTTTGTAACCCTTAATCTATCACCACGATTATTATCATGAATCATGATGAAAAATCTTTTAATAAAAAAAAACATGCACTTAAAAATGAGATATTATTACGGTAGACAAAATTGTCATAATAATATGATCTTACTAAAGATATATTTTGTAATAGTGATTACTTTTAGTTTTGAATTTTTTAATGTAAAAATTAAAATTAATTGCTATAATATAGAATAAACTACATTTTCTCAAACACAAAAAAGGAGATTCAGAATATAAAATTTTAAAAATATAAAAGACTATAAAAAATTAAATAAACTATTAATTATCCTTTCGTTTCTTTACAAATCGTTTTCGAATTTTCACACTTATTAAAAAATATAATAATAATATAAAAAAGAGAAATTGTAAAAAAATTACAAAATTATCTTTTATTAATGGTATTGAAAATATAAATATACATAATTGTAAAAAAAAAAAGAATATAAATATTTGTGGGTATAATAGAAAAAATAAATTAATAATTCATTGATATTGTAAAACAATTTTTATTATAGAACTTTTTTTTCCAAAACAACTTATTATAAAAAAACAGAAAGTATAATTATAGTAAAATTATCAATTATTTTTTATACCATTTTAAAAATATAATTATTTATTTATAATTAGTTTAATTTGAGCTCAGTTCTTATCTAAACTTAAAACCTTAAATATCTAGATATGCCGATTTAATGAACGGTTCAATTTTGATTACTTTAGTGTTGCTACAATTTTTGCAAATTTGAATAGTATCATTAGTCCATTCATATTATTGCACAAATTTACATTTACTGGTCAACAAATTTTAAAAGGAAAATATATATAAATCATTTTGGTCGGTGATATGTTTTAATAATACAGGTGGATTTGTTTGATGGTTTCCAGAATTTTTTGGTTGGCAGATTATTTAAGTTCCTATGAATAAAGGTGGGTGTGTTAAAAATCATTTTGGTTGGCAAGTTATTTAAGTTTTTAGGAATATTTTAAAATTTTATTTTATTTATAATTTAAATTTTTTAAAAATAAATACAAAAATATTAAAATAATATATAAGTTGAACTTTTTATTCTCATATAAGATTTCTCACCATTAATAAGAAAATAAATCTTTAAAATTTTATAAATAAAAATATTTCAAGAAATATTTTTATTGAGTAATAAGATATATTTTTGACTGATTATAAGACAATTCAAAAAATTTCACGAGTATTAAGGAAAAACAACTGTAATAATAAATTTGGTAAAACTTTGAGAATAATTATAAATAGAAAACAAGAGAAAAATGGAAAAAGTGTCTTATAAAGAAATGCATCGGAAATCTGTAGTTATCTTTTAATTCCTTTAATTAATGATACACTAGTTCCTATAAATCAACACTCTTCATTATGTAAATTTCACCATTTCAACCATGGCTAACTCTTTAGTTATTTTAGCCATTTTCACAATTCTCTTAGTAAAGGTGATAGGTCGCATGCCAATTGACTCAAGATGGCATGATGCACATGCAACCTTCTATGGTGACATAAATGGTGGCGAAACCATGCGTAAGTTCTACTACTTAATTAAATTCTCATTTTCTTTTTGTTCAACCTAATCGCATTTGTGATTGTAACCGCAATTTAAATCATAGTATGATTAAGGTAATAGTGATTGAGTAGCTGTTCAGAATTTAGGATGAATAATATATCATATTAATCAAATTTTAAAATGTGTTTTTAAGTCAATTTTACATTTCATATTCATCAAACGGTCAAGATCATTCAATAATTTGACTATTTTTAAATCGATTGATTGCGATATGGACAATGATATTTGGATCTATAATCCTAGGATTTATGTTAGTTTTGGGAGAGATTATTTGTTTGTTTTTGTTGTTTTTCCTTATATTAGGTTAGCACCCCTTATATTTTTTTAATATAATTTGTTTATAAATTAAAAATAAAGCGATTGTGAGTATAAAATAAATATAAATATTTCACTTTTTAAGATATATTTTAAAATGATTTTAAAAAAATAGAATATAAACCATCAAATAATTAAGATTAGTTAACTATGTCTATTACCTGTAAATTGATTCTTAATTCTTTCAATTTGAAATCTTCATTTTTTTACCAAGAATTACATATCAAATTTTAATCTCAAACTCATTTTTTTTTTATAATTTTTTTCTTATTTTCTCTCTCATATATATAACGGTTGAGGCATAATAATTGAGAAAAATTAGGGGTGATCGTATCCGAACCAATCCAAAAGTAAAACCGCAAATCGAACCAATCCAAACCGAAACCGCAAAAAACCGCGTTTTGTTTGGATGATTTTGGATGGTTTTTGAACTGAACCGCACGGTTTGGTTTCGTTTGCGGTTTTTATTTCACGAAACCGAACGGAACCGAACCAAACCGCATATTTAACTTAAGTTTTAAATTTTTATAATTAATTTATTATCTTTCCAAATTCAATTGCACACAACCACATCTAACGTTTTGAATTTTAATAATTAATTTATTAACTTAAGTTTTGCCATAATCCACTTAGTTTTTGTATTTTATATCTATATATATATATATATATATATATATATATATATATATATATATATATATATATATATATAATTCTCTACATGTATTTTTAGTTCTCTACTGTTCTTGTAATACAATTTCTTTTGTATGGTATAATATCATATATTATATTGACATTGAATTACTTTCCTTTTTCCTTTTATTTCAGTACATTTTTATTTTATAGTGTAAACCGCAGTCAACCGAACCGATCCTAACCGCATTGGTTTGGTTTGGTTTGGTTTGGATGACTTTTTAAAAATCAACCGAACCAAACCGAACCGCATGCATTTTTATCTCGCGGTTAGGATGGCTTTTATGCTCAAAACCGAACCAAACCGCACCGCGAACACCCTTAAGAAAAATGAATATGATTTTAATGGAGCGAATCACTTTTGTTATTTATACTTTTTTATATGTACAGAAGACACGCATATTTATTGATTTAAATTGTGTTTGTCGTTGTTATGATGCATATTTGGGCATATGTGACTTGAAATCATTGGCAACATATATGGCAGAAATGATTTAATATGGTTCTTAATAAAGTCGCACGTGTGAATTTAAATCATGTTGTGATTGTTGTATGATACTGTTGCAGAGACCATCAATCCATCATAGAAGTAATATTGCAACCGCAATTACAGTTGTGTACTGCATTTTAAAACCATACACATATTATTAATGTTGATTTTTAAAGAAAAAGTTGTATTCAAACATTTTATTATTCCACTAATATGTATTTGGTTTATAATAATATGCAGAGGGGGCATGTGGTTATGGAAATCTCTTCGAACAAGGGTATGGCCTTGAAACCACTGCACTAAGCACATCACTATTTAACGAAGGCTATACTTGTGGCGCGTGTTTTGAAATCAAGTGTGTCAACAATCCTCAATGGTGCAAAACAGACGTCGGCTCAATCACTGTGACTGCAACAAATTTTTGCCCTCCCAATTACTCCAAACCAGATGGAAATTGGTGTAACCCTCCACAAAAACACTTTGACTTGAGCATGAAAATGTTCACAACTATTGCCATTTACGAAGCAGGGATCACTCCAGTTCAATATCGACGTGTTCCATGTGTCAAAAGTGGCGGTGTTAGGTTTGAGCTTAGAGGAAACCCTTACTTTTTGATGGTTTTGATTTACAATGTTGCCAATGCTGGCGATATTGTACGTGTGGCCATTAAAGGGAGTAACTCTGATTGGGTTCAAATGACACATAATTGGGGACAAGTTTGGCATACTGGACTCAATTTGGTTGGACAAGACCTAACATTTTGGGTTACTACAAGTGATAAAAAAGCTTTGCAATTTATTTCTCTTGCTCCTTCCAATTGGCAATTTGGACAAACCTACGAGGGTTCAATAAACTTTTAAATGTGTTAAATTTTGGTTTTAATTTAGATTATAAGATACATTAGGTATATTGTGTAATTTCAATTCTAGTGCTTTGAACGGTATATGTTCATTACTTCCTTATGAAGGTTTATACCTCTATCAAGAGACTAAGGTTAACCAATACACTAAAGAAGTAAATAAAACATGGATAATGTTGTACTCCAATAGCATGTGTTAATAAACTATATATGAAAAGTTTGTGTTGAAAAAATTTATAAAAAGATATAATTTTAATCAAATCAATGCAAGTGTTTCAAAACAATATTTCTACATTCAGAATAAATTTTCATTTATGATTTTCTTAACATTTCCCCTTAAGACACAAGTTAGCTAGCATTACCCATAAAATTAAAATAAAAAATAAAATTATGAATTTTTATACTTATTTTAAAGAACACAATACACTCTAAATATTTAGTAGAACTTAACGATTCTAAGTAGGGACGGCAAAATAATTTCGTACCTACGGATTAAATTCGTCACGGGTACTAGATGAGTAGCTTAATAGATATTCGCTGATTAAATAAATGGATATTTAAATACATCTTTAGTAATGGATATGGATACAAGTTTTATGATACTCATGTCTGCGGATATTCGTATTGGTTAATAAGTTATAAGAATTAATTAAATATTAATTTATTATACTATGTTTTTTCATCTTCTGAAAAATTAGTTTTCTCATATATATTTTTATTAATTTTTTTTGAAGAAAACCTTTTACATTCCGTATTGATCATATCGACCATTTCATATTTAATCTTTTTCTTTACTCCATACCTTATTTCAACAATTCCACCATCCAATCAACCACTTTCCTTGTTTGGTCAATATATTCATTTCTTCACGATCACAATATCTTTTATTTTCTGTTAAAGATGAAATATATGGATATCATGTTTTGGTGAAAATGAAGGAAATTAATGTGATAAAACTTTGTTGTTAAAATAAGAGAGATTTGTATGGATGTTATGTGACAATAATTTCAAACAATGGGTCACAAGTCTCTTAAGGAAATTCAAACAAACACTTACCATAAAATATAAGGAAATATAACTATTAAGGAATAAAATTGTTATGAAACACAATTTTCTTTTTTTTTTTTTGCAATTTTTCTTCTCACCCTTATACTTTCTCAAACCCTCGGTAAAAATACAAAAATGCCTTCAGTTTTCGAAGATGTATCTTCAGACGCACCTATTTCCCACAAAATTGAACACAAACGAGTGAGTCACCCTATTATATTTAAATCCAGAGATGCATGTCCAGATAATTTAATTTTTTTAACGAAAAATGGTATTTTCAGACATGCATATTCATAAAGTGCCTTGTTGTGTTTTTTTAGTTCAATATTGAAGGTATCCGGGTAGACAAACGTAATATTCATGCATCAGCAATGCAACAAATATGTATATACTAATAATGTTCATGTTAAAAAAACAATTGAAAAATAAAAAAATGATTAAAATAAAATTTTAAAAATTAGAATATACAAGTAAAAATCAAATTAAGAGTCTATAAGTTTTTTTCGGATTTTTTCAAAAATATGAAAACAAAAAATAAATAAAATAAAATAGAAAAACAACAAATTTAGGGTGGTGTCCCCGACAACGACGCCAATTTCAATGAAAAACATTTAGTAAATGGGATAAAGAGTATTTTTGGAGATGCATATTTGAATTCACCCTAGAAATTTTCAGAGAGGCTTCTTTGAAACAATTTTTGACAAAATGGGGTAAGGTGCGCTCGGAGATGCATCTCTGAAATTTTTTGAGAGAAATTTCGGGTTTACAGAAGTGTGAGCCACATCATAAGGGTAAAAATTTCTGTCAATATAGTTGAGCAGCCATTGAATGATGGAAATGATCTTGCTAGCTGACTTGCGGATCAATATGAAGGTACATGGTGTTTACATTTTTTTTTCTTTTTTACAAAGTGCCTCTCTCTTGAAAAATGTTTTACTAGATTTTTTTTTATAAACAAATTGTACACCTTAATTGAAGCTGCATGCAAATGTTGTTGAGTAGCCATTGAATGATCCTCTTATTGAGGGAATTGAGCTTGCTAGCTTGTTTGAGTTATAATCTAAAGGTTGTGTTTAGAAAAGTATTTTATACTATCTTACTTGAAAAGTTTTTTATAATATCTTACTTGTTATTCTTTTGAAAAACAAATATTTCCCCTCAATTAGAGATTCCCGTCAATGTAGTTTAGCAACCATTGAATGATCCTCTCGTTGAGGGGAATGATCTTGCTAGCTGACTTACAAATCAATCTGAAGGTACACGGCGTTTGGAAAGTGTCTTTATAGATGTTGAATGGTCTTTGAAGCAAGCCATTTACTAATCGGTTGAATGTCTTTGTAGAAAATGTTTTTATAGATGTTGAGGGAAATATCAGTTAACAACATATGATGTAGAAATCTAAACAAACAATCTGCGAAATAATCTGCTACAAAATCAGTCAAAATGTCTTAAGGTAAACAAAGATTTTGTCACTTTCCATACAATTATGATGTGAGGACTTAATAGAAAAAGAAGTTACATAAATTAGTAGTGAAAAAAATAGAACATGAACATAAGAAATTATGGTATTTGCAGGGTATGAACTTAGTGATTTTATAGTGGTTTAAACATAAAATTAGATGTAAAATTCAGCAACCAAACAGAAAAACAAAAAATTATAGTTAAGTGTAGATAGAATGTAATAAAGAGTTATCACATATTAATTAGGTATTGTGGTTCTTTTACTTTAGTAACTTTAGTCTCAAGTTGAGTTTTTGCCATGACATTTTCAATGCCAAACTGTCTTTGTTTTTTTGGTTCTTTACATTACAAACTGTTTGTCTCTTGAAAAGTATTTTTTTATATACACAGGCAATCATTCTCAATGAAGTTTCTATGAAAGAAAACTTTTTTGAATTTCAGAAGGCTTTGCACCAGCCGTAAAACATGATCTCCTTGAGATTTCTTTAGATAATATTGTTAAGAGAACAATTTGAAAGTAAGTTGAAAACATTTTGATTTTATGAATTTCGATAATATTATGTCATTTGTTAATAAGTATGTTAATTCTTGTAAACATTATCTCCTAAAGATTTATGGAAAATATTGATAACAAATAGATGTGAACATCCATTTGTTTGCTTCCGTTATCCCCAATTTGCAATTGCTTGAGTTGTTCTAGACTTTTGCAATCGATACTAAGTAGTTGTGATGATGTTACAAAGGAAAAAATTATATGCATGTGGTAAAGAACTACAGTTAGCTTAGAAAGATCAATTTGGCTTATTGTCTTAAATTGCTTCTTAATATTGTCGATGAGATGGTAGTAAGTGCGCCGAGCAATTTTGCACTCTAAAATGTAAGATGTTCTCATTTCTCGTTGTTCCTGATATATACATAAATAGACATAAACACATATATGATATAACTGACATTCAAACATAAAAAGTATTGAGTGTTTGAAAAGTATTGAGTGTGAATTGTGTGCAAGTGTTATATAGATATTGACACCAAAACTTAATGCAATTGCAATTTTTGAAATGTACATATATACTATAGACCAAAACTTCTTTCAAATCCATTTAATAATTCAAATACATCTAAAATGGCCCATACAAAATGACCTCTAATATCCAGTCCATTCCTATCAATGTGACCATAAAAACCTCTCCATTAGAATTCAAGTAAAAATGATCAATAAAGATATTGATTTAATGAGAATTTAACCTACCGTCCCAAAATTATACCTCGCACCCCTCATATTTAATTATTCTAGAAATGTCTTTGGGTTGAGTGAACATAACTTTCAAATGACATTTTTGGGATAGTTAAAATTTCCGGTAGTTAAAATATTTGGTAAAGTAATTGAAATTTCCGATAGTGTTTATGAATTTTTCGGTATTTGTAAAGTACCATAAATTTCAAATTTAGCTTAAAATACTGGAAATTTTAATTATACTAAAATTTCTGGTATTTTTTTCATTTGGATTTTTTCAACGATCAGGATTTTGCCGACATATTTGAAGGGTTCTGATTGCACCGACAAATTTGTGTGGCCTAGAATCAATCTTCATTTGTATAAATAAGGGCATATATTATAAAGAAATACATCTCAAAAAATATCTCTTCCTGAATTTTTTATTAAGGCTGGAGTGTATTTCAACAGAAACAATCCTCCTGTTGAATTCAAGCTTTCAGATAGCGTCGCACCCCTCGCCAACTTGACAAACAAGTTGAATGAGTTAGTGTCTGATATCGATAACAAAACACTGAGTAGAAGACCAACGAAGATGTCAAGGCCATGTGGAAATCATTTCGCCGTAGGATAACTAAAGGTCTGATCAAGTTGGATGCGCAGATAACAAGATTCGTTGACGATATAATGAAGATGTTGAAACGTTCAAAATCATCTAGTAGTACTTAGATTTTCATGTTTAGTGCTTTTAATTTTTGTTTGTTGTACTGTTTTTTGTTGTGTTCATCTTTGAATCATGTAATTCCCAAAAATATTATAAAATATTACCAAACCAGTGATAACAAGTCGGAGTAACAAAATATAATACACCTACATAGGCCCACACGGGCTATGTCGACTATCATGGATAAACCTGTAAAAACCTCATCATCCGGATTTACCAAACCTGTGAGGTTATCTGCAAGAACATCAATCAACTAGAGGCGGCTATCCTGATCCCCGTTAGGGGGTGGAGGTGGTGGTGGTGGTTGCACGTCGTCAACCCGTACCTCAGCATCAGCATCAGAAACCCTAGCACGAGAAGACCCCAGAACATCAGAAGACCTTGCAGTCGGTGGTATGAGGCGAGAGTGTGATATACTACGATACCACTCTAAGTAACCATCCTTGCGTTGACTCTAATCTCACGGGCAGAGCTGATGATGTGACTCTGAAACCATCTGTTAATACCACCAGCTAGAGCTTTAGGTACTAGACGAGGGATGCCTTAAACAAAACCAAACAGTTGCAGACACCTCTCAGGGAGGTGTCTAGCCACGTGGTTCTCCCACATCATATGCCCTGAATACAATGTCGAGTCGTCAAATGGGCGATGGGAACGTTGCACCGTGTATGGTATCAGACGAAATCATCTACTGTCAAACGCATCAAGCCTCCTCCTGTACTCCATAACACCACCACGATCCGCATGTCTGGCCTTCCATCTCCTCGCCAGTGGAGCATTTGCTAGGACACGATGTAGTCTCCTATCAGCACTGAATAGAAAAAAGATTATGACATCAAATAAAAAGGATTAAAATGATTAATATGATAAATATGTTAGTATATTTGTAATAGGCTCAAGTAACCAGCTAGTTGTCTGGTATTAGGCTAGGAAGCAACTGCAAGTGCCGTGTATAACATAGTCAACGCCGCCACTCCCCGAGCCCAGTTTGGAGTGTCTAGGCTACTGAACAACCAACAGTATTAAACATATATATAAACTCGAGACTTGTCTACAAATAGAGTACATGCCATCAGATGTAGCATGTACGCGCTAGCGTCTTCATACCTCTCCTCCACCACAAGACCCTCATACATGTCCCTCATACATGTCCCTCATCCAAGACATCCTAAGGTGCAAGCCTTTATTAAAGGCAAACTCATCGAGCACCACACCCTCATTAACCTCTAGATCCTCTGCAACCCGTGTCAGCGCCATCCCTTGGTTAATATGGGAGCAGTGAAGAATGTATAAGCAATGGGAATATGAAACAAAGATGAGACATCATCCAATGTGATATTCATCTCCCCAAATGGAAGATGAAAGGATGATGTCTCAGGGTGCCACCGCTCAACAAATGCTTACAGGAGGGAGGCGTCAAACATGGTAAGTGAGCACGAAATCTAGCAAGGTGAAATCGGTAACAATACATCTGACCTGCTCAGGCATTTCCCCCTCTAGGAAGTTCTTCAACTTCGAGTCATGGGATGCGACCTTCAGCGTCGGACACTCCTGTAAGAAACAAAATTAAAAAAATAATCAATAATCTTTCAGATAAACAAACAAGCCAAAATAACCAATAATGAATAATTTGTAATAAAAAATATAACATGTATACCTCGTCATGCCATATACGAAATGCGACATGCTCACCATATCCTGTGAGCACAGACTTGTCAGTAGGTCTTCCTAGATAGGCTCCATTAGTGCGAATTAAAATTAAAATAAATGAACCATTACTAATGGTTAGTGAATTAAAGTTATACTTTATTAATGGTTTTAGAACTGAGCCGTTAAGCAATTACCCAATCTCAAACTAATCCCGAACTGGACCGTTGTTACTTTAGTTTCTAAATTAATTCTTTTAAAAATAAAAAGATTGATTTTTTTAAAATAAAAAATTGTCTTTATGAAAATAAAAACAAGTCGATTTTTTCGAAAATAAAAACGTCGATTTTTGCCAGAATAAAAATTCAGTTTTATGAAAAAATAGAAAAATTGATTATTTAAAAAAATAATTTTTACGAAAAAAATAAAAAAAGTTGATTTTTTCTGAAAATTAGAAAAATCAATTTTTTTTCAAAAAAAATTTAAAATATTTTTTTATAAAAAAAAAGATTTTTTTTCCAAAGTCGGGTTTTTTCAAAAATAAAATTGTCGATTGTTTTTTAAATTAAAAAATTAATTGATTTTTTCGAATATTTTGCTTTTTTTCAAAAATAAAAAATTCGAAAAATTTAATTTAAAAATTTGATATTTTTTTAATAAATGATTTTGTATTGAATGATAAAAGAGTGTTTATCATTATATTTTTAATTTTCAGAATGCTATAACATAAAAGATATTTGCAAAATATATGTAAGTCCTCCAAAACCTTCGTTAAATACAAATTTTGAGTTCCTCCAAATTAGAAGATTTTTTATGTTATGAATAAAATCAAACCCTCAAAAACTCTCTCAACTAAAATCCTTCAATTTTTTCCACTCGATTTTTTTTTAAGTCTTCTCCTCCAACTCCCAAACACACCCTTATGAAATCTTTAAAATGTATTGAAGTCAGAAAAAGGACATAAAGTATTGATGTAGGCTTGTGTGTCTTTCTATTAAATCGAAATGGAAACCATAATAAATTTGAAATATTTGTGCAACACATGAAACATGTCGCATTCTACACTCTCCGGCCACATTTATAAACAACAAAAATATTTTAATTCTTAGTCACTATTATAAGCAAAAGTTAATTATTAATAAATTATTCAATATTGTAATTTCTAATATATCCATTTATTATTTTATTTTTCAACATTTCATTAAATTTAATAAAGAGGATATTATAGTAAATTTAATCAATGTTTTTTCGAAAGTTAAAAAAGTTAATTACACTTGATTAAATTTCTCAATAATCGTAAAAGTATTTTTTGTTGCTTATAAATATAATAGAAAGGTGATATATTTTTTTTAATCAGGTATGGGAGAATCATGGGAAATACTGAAATGAGTGTCTTCATGAATCAACTGTGTTGCCGTGATGATTACTCGATCTGGTGTAATAGTGTGTCAGTACCATAATTGATCATTTTGTATCATACTCCTATATGATAATGCATGGTGGATGTGGTTTGTTTCATTTTGCAGATCAACCGGAGCAAAATTCAAAAGCACTAAATGATAACATATGCAACACTTAACAATTTAGCAAAGGATGAGAGAAAGCAAGATGATTTTTTTTGTCAGTTTGGCCATAATGAATATTATGCCAGAAATTACATGATATATGTAGATTATACGAGAGGATGTACAAGAAGGTTTTTAGCCTTTTGCTTATTTAGCTTCATTGGGTTGGTATATGATTTGAATGGGATATGTTAAGTTAGACTTATGTTTGTTTGTATTAAGATGGAACTGTAATCTGTTTTGGTATAATTTTTTATTGTGTTACTTTTGATTATAAGATTGTGAGAGCCTAATCTGCAGGAGTTGGGTGGAAGTTTGGGTCTAGAGAGAATGGTTCTCTCAAGGTTCAAGTTTTAATTATGTTAAGTTCAAACGCTTTTTGCATTAGGTCAGATTTATTTGGAGTCTTCTTCTATCTTTTAGAACTCATATTTATTTCTCAACACCACTTACGCTTGTTTTTCAATAATTCTCCTCCCTCAATTGTTGTGAGTATATCCACTATGTTCCCCCTCAAGCGAAAGCTCTTTCATCCACATGTGTGTACCGCCATTGACATACACATTTATCTCATCACAGACAATTCAACGGAACACGTTATCTGACCACCATGTCAGTAAGACTTTCGACACAAGAAGCATGTCCCTTTCTCGAACTAGGCTCTGATACCACTGATGGGTCATCATTGAGGGGGAGTATAATGGATGGACTCACACTTTAGGGGGTGATTGTTGAGAAACAAGTGTGAGTGGTGTTGAGAGACAAGTGTGAGTTCTAAGTCTCACATTGCTTATAAAAGTGGAGATTGAGCACTTCATAAGTGAGAGGAACAATACACCTATCACTTTAAGGTTTTGGACAAATGTGTGATGTCTCTCTCTCACTTGTTTGAGTGTTTGGCCCAATGTGATTTGCTTCTCTCTCATGATAATCCATAAGTGATATGTCTTTAAAAGGACTTCCGCAAGTGGACAGTGAGGTTTGTCTTCTTGAATTGATTTGTGATATTTAAGTGAGTCTTTGACCCAATGTAAATGTTTCTCCCTCTTGATAACTCATCAATAATATATCTATAACTCATCGATAATATATCTTTAAACGGCTGTCGCATGACAAGATATCAAGAGTTATATATATATATATATATATATATATATATATATATATATATATATATATATATAGGGGACGACTCAAGTGAGAACACTTGGTTATCGACCATTAAATTTTGATTTTGTTGATTTTAATGGACTGGATTGGTTTCTCTTTCTAGAATCCTTAATATTTATTTTAAATCAACATAGAAAGAGAAACCAATCCAGTTTATTTAAATCAACAAAATCAAAATTTAATGGTCGTGATTCATTGTTCTCATTTCTCATAATAATCAAGTGTTCTCACTTGAGTCGTCCATATATATATATATATATATATATATATATATATATATATATATATATATATATATATATATATATATATATATATATATATATAATCAAAGCAAGTTGCAGATTCAAGGAGCTATTCATATACACATAGAGTGCATTACCTTTGAAAGTGATTCTCAAACGGTGGTACAAACTATTAACAATAATTTTTTTGGTCATCATGAGTTTTGTGTTATTATTTTTAGTATTAAACATCTTTTAGATTTACATCTCGATTTTGTGGTAAAATTTACTAAACGCTTAATGAATTCGATTGTTAGTAAGGACGGCCAATTTTTGGTCTAGACGTATGTTTCTTCGTTCGACTCCTCTTTATATTAAAGGACTCCTCTTTATATTAAAGAACAGTTACGTTATGAAATAATATGAGTTTATTCCGGTAAAAATAATTAGACCCAAGTACCCAACACCTAATTTAACATAAACTTTAAATTACATCCATGGCCATTCATGACCATTCAATTTTTATCTTGATAATGAAAAGATCCAATATGGTCTACAAAACAATCAATTCATGAAGATAATAATCAACTATACTAGTACACTTATCATCATTAACCTACAATAATGGAAGAAGGAAAAAAAACATAATATGCAATAATAATTACAATAAAGAAAGATAACACTCCACTAAAAATAATTAGGGGCCTCCTTTAATAAATCTGCAACTTGCTTTGAAATGCAATAGTTTCCACACAAATTTCTATATATCTTTTTTTGTAAGAAAATTTCTATATCATTGCTCCACTTAGTATCACTCCATAATTCAACAAGCTTATAATGACAATTTATCACAAGTTTTGTTTCGATTATGGTTTTTATGTTGACATACTCCCTCCGTCCCAAATTATAAGAGAAATTTACTTTTTAGATTCATTGAAAAATTAATGTATCTGGTTAATATATAGACCAGATACATTAATTATTCAATGAATCAAAAAAGTGATTTTCTCTTATAATTTGGGACAGATATTATATTATATTATGGTTATTTATCACAAGTGTAATTATATAAAAATAAAATAATTTTGAAAAATTAGTTATAAAATTGATTTGATGTTTATACATGAGTGAAAGATGAAACCAATTATACATAACAGAAAAAGTGTGATTTGAGATTCTCTAAACATGGCACTCTTGTGATCTGTTAATGCAGAGGATAAAAGAGAAATAAGATTCTTCAGTTGTTGCTTGTTCCAACTGAAAAACTGTATCATATCAGTATTCTTTAGATAAAAATCTTGACATACATATATAAACAAAGAATCTTGTCATCAAATAGTGTAAAGAAAAAGACATAGAGGGACCATTGTTACATCAGAATCTACTATCTATCTATTACTAAGAAATTGACCAAACTGTTAAAATTACCCTTCTCACTAAAAAAACATTACACTACAAATTGGACAAAATAGTACTCCCTCCGTCTCATAATAAGTGTCCTATTTGAGTTTTGCGCGGTTCTTAAGAAAATTATTGGATGTGTTGATTTTAATGATAAAGTTAATATCATTTACTAAAGTACCCTTATTTCTTATAGGTAGTAGAGTAGTTGAAAAACGTGAAAGTTAATAAATAGGGGTATAGTAGTGGAAAAAATTAATAAATGTTACATTGGTTTTCTAAAGAGACATTTATTTTGAGACATGAAAAAAGTGCAAATGGGACACTTATTATGAGACGGAGGGAGTAACTAACAAAATCACCCAACCACTTTTCTATTGTCCAATGAAAATCAACTTTTTTGCCAAGTGTCAATCTACTTCTATCTATTACTAAAAAATTGACCAAACTGTCAAAATTACCCTTCCCACTAAAAAACATTACACTACAAATTGGACAAAATAGTAACTAACAAAATTACCCAACCACTTTTCTATTGTCCAATGAAAATCAACTTTTTTGCCAAGTGTCAATTGCATGTTTATGATTCAACTTTTTCTCCCAAACACACATCTTCTCTCTCTTACTTAAAATTTCAAATTTCTTTTACATTTTCTTTCACTTTCTAACTTTCATTTTAATTTTTCTTAATTTATTTATTATCACAAAAAATATTAATAATCTATTTTTAAATTTTAATCTTACTAAAAATTTCAAATTTCTTTCACATTTCATTTTTTCATACTTTCTTACTTTCATTTTAATTTTTCTACATTTATCTATTATCACAAAAAATATTAATAATTGATCATTTAATTATTGTCCCAAAAATATTTAACTATTTCACGGGTCACTATCAACTCAATATTTAATTTTTTAAATCGATCATTACACGTTTTCTCTATCTTAATTAAAATTTCAAATTTCTCTCACATTTTTTTCGCACTTTCTTACTTTCATTTTAATTTTTTCTCTATTTATTTATTATCTTCTACTATCTATCTATTACTAAGAAATTGACCAAACTGTCAAAATTACCCTTCTCACTAAAAAACATTACACTACAAATTGGGCAAAATAGTAACTAACAAAATCACCCAACCACTTTTCTATTGTCCAATGAAAATCAACTTTTTTGCCAAGTGTCAATCTACTATCTATCTATTACTAAGAAATTGACCAAACTGTCAAAATTACCCTTCCCACTAAAAAACATTACACTACAAATTGGACAAAATAGTAACTAACAAAATCACCCAACCACTTTTCTATTGTCAAATGAAAATCAACTTTTTTGCCAAATGTCAATTGCATGTTTATGATTCAACTTTTTCTCCCAAACACACATCTTCTCTCTCTTACTTAAAATTTCAAATTTCTTTTACATTTTCTTTCACTTTCTAACTTTCATTTTAATTTTTCTTAATTTATTTATTATCACAAAAAATATTAATAATCTATTTTTAAATTTTAATCTTACTAAAAATTTCAAATTTCTTTCACATTTCGTTTTTTCATACTTTCTTACTTTCATTTTAATTTTTCTACATTTATCTATTATCACAAAAAATATTAATAATTGATCATTTAATTATTGTCCCAAAAATATTTAACTATTTCACGGGTCACTATCAACTCAATATTTAATTTTTTAAATCGATCATTACACGTTTTCTCTATCTTAATTAAAATTTCAAATTTCTCTCACATTTTTTTTCGCACTTTCTTACTTTCATTTTAATTTTTTCTCTATTTATTTATTATCTCACGGGTCACTATCAACATAATGTCTATTTTATTTTAATCAATCATTGTCTTTATTTGAGAGATAATATCTTTATTTTTATTTTTTTCTCCATCTCACGATTTTTTATTATTATTTAATACAATTAAATATCCATGATTATTGTTTATTTTACATTTGTTTTTAAATATATTTTATATCGCATCAAATAATGTTTTATTTCACGGGTCATTATCAACATAGTAGCTATTTTATTTTAATCAACAATTACTATTAATTGAGAAATAATTTTTATTTTTAAATGTTAATATTTCATTTTTATTATCTCCATCTTATAGTATTTTTTTATATGATTATTTAATATAATTGAATTTATATGATTATTTTTTATTTATAATTAAATCATCCATTTTTAATTTATACGTATCTAATTAAATTTTATACAATATTAAATAAATTTACCCGTGCGGAAGCACGGGTATCTTACTAGTTCAGAATGAAAGAAAGAGCATCGTTAGATATAGATTCACAAAAGGTCACAATTTTTTTAATTTAAATGTGTCATTGTTGTAAGATTCTTACTACGTATTTATTGGAGGTTAGGAGTAACTTCAGATTTTTTTATTCAAATGCACACTAGTGAATTTATTTTTTGCCACACTTTCAGAATAAGTTTGCTATCTATTGGAGGAGCCAATGAAGAAAATCATTTTTTTTTTTATGTGCAGACTAGATTATCCATTCACCAAGTCACTTATTAAGTTGGTTATTTTTTCACTTTTTAAGTCGGATCTGGTATTAACCGACTTAATAAGTCATATTGCTATTTAAAATATGAAAAATTATTTGAATTATATATTTGTTAAGTCAGATTAACCGACTTAATAAGTCTTATTGCTATTTAAAATTTTAAAAATTAAAATTATACGTTTGTTATGTCAAGTATACTGTGAATTGACTTAATGAGCGCTTTGACTCGTCCAGTGAATGGCCGAGCTGATTTTAAAAGTGTGGCATTCTAAAAAAAATTCTTCAACTGTGGCATATTGTTATTCTTTTTCAAAATAGTGACATTTTAATAAAAAATCCGTAACCTCATCATAAAATTACAAGATAAAAAGAACAACGCAAGTATATCAAGTAAACAATGGAATGTTATTTTAACATCAATTTTGATATTTTTATTGTATTATACTGTTTACAAATAAGGTGAAAATATTTTTATTTTTAACTTTTTAATATCTTTCTCTCTAAAAACTACTTTGATTAATGTAAAAATTTAGTTAATACGATTGATAATTCGGTTAATATATGTCCTGACATCAAAAAATAATCTTAAGTTAGTTAATTGAGTGTTAATATAATTTATAATCCAATTAATAAGTGTTCTAATTAATTTTAATATTAAAAATAAAGTTTGTTAATTAATCTTAAAATGTTAGGGTTAATAGATTTTGTAATTTAATATTCAAAAGTGATTAGTATTCTGTATTTTATTTATTAATGAAATAATAAAAGTGATTAATAAATGATAAATAAAATAAGTGATTAACTCATTTTACACCCCTTTAATATTAGCGAATTTTGTTTTTCCCCCCTCCGTTGTCAAAGGCAGGTTTTGGCAACGATTTTTTTGAAAAAACCGTTGCCAAAACATGCCTTTGGCAACAGAGGGGGGAAAAACAAAATTCGCTAACATTACAGGGGTGCAAATGCCTATTAACCCTTATATTTTTTATTTCATGAAATGATATAATTAATTAATAATATATATTTAATATATTTTTATCAAAAGTCCAAAATGAGTCTTAATTGTCATTTTAGTTTTATTTATACCTAATGAAAAAACTAATAATTTTTTTCCTCTAATAATACCATTAATTATTTAATATATAATTTTATTTTTTCCCTTTTCCGCCAATACTTGAAATTATTATTACAATAATAATAATTTGTATTATATTAATTTTAAAAATATCCATAAATAAAAACAGATTTGCTCTAAAAATCACAAACAAAGTATAGTCCTTTTTTAGCATGTTTGGATTGGCTTTGGGAAGATTCAAAATCAATTTTTGAGGTGTAGAATTGATTCTGAGTAATTTTGAGGTGTTTGTTTTATCAAAAGTAGAATTGATTCTGCCTCCAGAATTGATTCTATTTGAAGCTCGAATTTGTAGCTTATATCTCCAGAATTGATTTAGGGTAATTTTTACACTGAAATTTATTGTTCAACTCACTTTTCCATAAATATATCCAAAACATAAATCAATTATGCTAAACTCAATTATGTTAAAATCAATTTTACCAAACTCAATTATAATAGAATCAATTCTGTTCATCGCCAATCTAAAGACACCATTTATTTATTTAAAATAATACAAGGTTGTATTTTTTGTTATTTGAAAAAAGCATATAAGAATCTCACATGCATGTCATAATCACGTAGTACCTTCAAGTTACCCTTGTGTCTTTTTTTCCCATATTGATTCTAGTTAGAGTATCCCTTCTGTCCCAAAGAGTGTTTGGAGAAAAAAGTGTCAGTATTTTGGACTTTGGTGGTCTTTAATAAAGAGCACATGGGTTAGAATCACCCGTGACATTGAATTGAGGAACCAAATGAGAAAAACAACAACCCTATATTTCTTCCATTTTAGTGAATGAACCTAAAAATCATTATGGCCAAAGGAAAGTAAAAGAATTGTTTGGCTATACAAAGGTGTACTGGATACCTTGGTACTTGCATATTAATGCTGTCTTTGTGATATGCATTTGTCAATGCATGCAATAATGCTATTGCCCTAGTTTTGTTGGACATTGATGGTGTCTAGTGTTGGAGTAGGATCTGTAACTTTTCTTTAACTTTATGGTGCATGCACTGTTCAAGAACAAAAATAAAAGAGTTAAAGTTGAATGGTGAACTAAGTAATTCTTTTCCAAGATAAATTGTTAGTAACATTATGAAAGCTAAGAAGTATTTTGGACTTTGATTGAAACGCGCACCATTATGAATGAAAGTTAAGAAGTTACAAAGTAGTAACATTGTTGATTGTTGAATGATTGAAACGCGCATCATTTCTAAGTTAGAATCTATATTTAAACAGTCTTTATGGGGCGGAAGTGAGAACACTAAAAAAATCAATAGGGTAAATTGGAAGAAAATGTGTACTCCATTTGAGGAGGGGGGTTGGGTATTAGAAAATTGAATCTGCTCAACGTGGCTCCATTAGAAAAGTGGAAATGGAAAATCAAATCGGAAAGGCACGGGCAGTGGTTAAAAACGTTGAAGAATAGTTATGGGGAGGAATAGGTCATGACAGGCATGGCTAGTAATAAAGATTCAAATTGGTGGAAAAAGTTGTGCAAGGTAGATATAGGACAATGGGGAAACTCGAACTTTTTTTTTTCTTCTGTTAAAGAGGTGTATAAAGATTTATCTAACTCTGATTATGATCACCATCTTGATGCTTGGCATAAGGTTTGGCACAAAGCGATACCTTCGAAAATTTCATGTTTTGGTTGGAGATTATTTCATAATAGTTTAGCTATTAAGAATAATCTTTATAGAAGGAATGTCATTGGTCAAGGATCCAGTAGGTGTATCGGGGACTGTGTCGCTGTTGAATCTAGACCTCACTTGCTTTTCGAGTTCCCTTATTTTTCAGGTATATGGCAATCAGTTTGCAAGTGGTTACACATTTCCACTGCTTTGCATAGAGAAAGTATGGAGCATTTTGTTCAATTTGAAGGTCTGTTTGGAGATGATAAGGAAAACTTGTAACACCCCTTACTAACCCCACGGCAATTTTAAAACAATTATTCAGAGTACATGAAATAAGGGTGCCACAATTCATAATAAACAAACATCATTCAGTCATGTCATGCATACACTGAGGTAATCATCATAAATTAAAACGTTTCATGTTCACACAGCGGAAATTTATCAAAAACGGACTAAGTTTAACATCTTCAAAACTTATCCTTCAAAACATCAAAACATAACTAGAGTCATAATCATAAACTCTAAACAAATCGCGCCCCCAGTGTTACAACTATCAGAGCATGACACCTGACGCTACTAAGACCCTGACTCATGAGCTAATCCTCACCGAGTCGAACAGCCGCTATCCTCAATCTGAAAATGACAACATGTAAGGGTGAGTCTCATCATAATTAACAAATGTTATAAGGTTATAAAGTAATAACACATCACAGTTGTATCATTCACCCAATTGTTCCATAACAGACATTCCAAACAATCAAACAACAAGCAACACATCATCAACATTTACAACACTGGAATACATCCAATCATGTTATAAATTATGCATATGTATGAACTGACACTATGCATGTGTTACCAATCATCATCAAATGGGGTAACCCATGACCGATCCAACATCGTCCAAGATACGGCCCTGCCAGCACAGATTCCACACGATGGGAATCATGCCCTTCACTGATCCAACACACCCTTATGGATACAGTATCATCAATGAATATGAATGAATGCAACATATATAACATACTTATACCATCATCATCATCAATCATCAGCATCATCATCATCATTCCAGTATGTTCATATATATTAACAACATTCAATCACAATTCCATCATCATCATATACACAACATACACGTATTTGCACCAATCATCATATTCAACAAGAATAGCATACATGTATTTTCATCACTCTAAAAACAACTCAATCATCATCATATAGATTATCCTACAAGGTTCGTTTAGCTCAAAACGGCGCATCAAACGGACCAACGGTTAAAAAGTTATACATCTTTGAACTTTTAAAAAACATCTCAAACACAAACAGCACGCGGCGCCATCACTAGTTCGCGGCGCGCACTGAGCGTCCCAAAATTCATTGACTCTCTGCCAAGCTGTTCGCGGCGCAAACATCCACACGCGGCGCGAAACGAGAATTAGTTACGCCTTCGCGGCGCGAACGCAGGTACGCGGCGCGACCTGAGCGTATCACAACTTCCTGGCATTCTGCCCACCTGTTCGCGGCGCCACCCTGTGCACGCGGCGCGAACCGGCAATTTCAGAAACCCCAACCTGCAGAAAACAGCATTCTATGCATTCCAAACACACCCAACCATACCAGTACGAACCTAGGGAAATAGTATGCACAAACAACACAAAATACGTCTTATAATACACCAATTACACATCAATTGAGACCATAACAACGCAGACATCATAGATTCAAACATAGAGATCAAACATCATACAATTGACTCAATCCCTAAACCTATCATATGACTCAATCGACCCGAATTCCACATCTATTCAGTATTATCAACCCCTAACCCGATAATAGATGATAATCAGATAAGTCCCCCCTTACCTTAGTCAAATTCTTGATTCTTGGTCTCTCCCTCTACTGTTCTCCTTCACGTTCCTCGTTCCTCAGACTTCTGTTCTTTCACGTTCTTTCTTTCTTCCCCATTCCAATTATTTTATGAAAATAATAATAATATTAGTAAAGGGCCTTCCTATATCACACCCCCTCTTTTACTATTTCTCACATGGCCCAAATGCCACAACCCATTATTTATTTATTATTTTCACGAAATCCTTAATAATTCTAATTATTAATTCAATATTCTTGATTAAATTAATATTAAAATTATACGGGCGTTACAACTCTCCCCCACTAAAAGAGTTTTCGTCCTCGAAAACATACCTCAGGTAAAGAGCTCTGGATACGAATCCTTCATCTGGCTCTCTAGCTCCCAGGTAACATTTCCTTCAGCTGGTCCTCCCCAAGCTACTCTGACTAAAGCTATTTCCTTACCCCGCAATTGCTTCAGTCTTCTATCTTCAATCCTCACAGGTAACGTTTCAACCGTTAAGTTGTCTTTCACCTGTACATCATCCACTTGGATCACGTGGGACGGATCCGAAATGTATTTCCTCAATTGAGACACATGAAATACATCATGCAAGTTGGCAAGCATTGGTGGTAACGAAATACGATATGTAACACCCTTCTAAACCCCCGCGGAAAATAGAATAATATTCAGAGTAAACATGAAATACAAGGATGTCACAACTTCTTTAACAGAAAAATACCATGGTCATTTGTCATGCTACACGAGGAACCACGTAACATAATTACAATTCATGTTCAACACAGCGGACAATAATCCATAACATTGCATATTCATTATCCATGCAAGTTATTCTAAAACAATCATAAAACAACAAGACCGACATAATAATTCGTCTCTAAACTATCGTTCCCCAGTGTTACAATCAGAGCATGACTCGACACGAACTACGGGCTAGCTTACAAGTTATCTTCACCCAATCAAGACGCCGTTACATCCTTAATCTGAAATCATCAAAGTAAGGGTGAGTTTCATTCGAATTAATAAGCATTATGCAATCATAAGCAATAAAATCTCATAGTAATTATCATCCACTCAATCATACATATAATCGGAATTATTACAACAAGCAAGCATCTTCCAACAATATTGGCCATCGGCCCACAACTCATCAATTTCATCAAGGATCAAGTCATATTAACAACATCTTCTCAACACATCAATCAAGTAAACACACCAAGGCATAACACTGGATCTCATCCAATCATGTTATCACCAATGCATATGATGCAACTGACACTATGCATGTGGTACCAAAATTCGTGAATCATATCACAGGACTTCTCTCTTTGATACTGCCCTCTAGTCGCTCACACCCCACATGGGCACACGACTACTGCCTCATCGCTCACACCCCACATGGGCACACGATGACTTCCCGCTAATCTCCACACAATGGGAATTAGCCTTCCAATGCAAATGATTTATGAATAATGCACACATGACACATACTTACATCTTCATACATCATCATCATTCCGATGCTTAACATCGCTTAACACCTCTTACCAATAAGGTCACAACAAGTATGTACATGTATAAGCATCATTCAATCATTCACATTCATACATCACATCATCACAATTAACATACACATCATATTAATGTTAATTGCCACCATAGCCAACATATTAATATTAACAACATATTAATATTCACAATCATCAATCATCATCATCATACATATACAATCATTCACATATGTACACTACATCCTCACAATTAACATACACATCATATTAATGTTAATTGCTACCATAACCAACATATTAATATTAACAATATATTAATATTCACAATCACCAATCATCACCACGATCAAACATCGTTATATCCATCATCATTGCACACAATGTAACAAATTGTCAAAGCAACCCAACAACATAATCACAAAACATATATCATCTATGAAATGTTATATACTAACATCACTCAATGGATATCACAATCTCATCACCAACGCAAATACATGCATCAATAGTCATATATATAAGCACATATACATATACTATCTTTCAATTCATTAATAATTAAATCGAGTTTAAAAGTAAAGTTGGCTATTGCCCATTTTATCAATTCATCAGATAAAGTATCTCATTAGCTTCGCAACGCCCAAAACGGCACATAAATCGGATACTCGGATCAAAAGTTATGAGTTTTCAAAGATAAAACATTTTTAGAAAAGTGCTGCAGGAACGGGGTTGTCCCTACGTGGGAACCGGTTCCTGGCAGCTTCAAAGTCTCGTCTCTGGTTTTTACTATGGGGAACCGGGTTGTCCCTACATGGGAACCGGTTCCCAGCTACCCAGAATCCATATTTCTCTGTTTTTACAAGGGGGAACCGGTTCGTCCCACATGGGAACCAGTTCCTACGTACCTGCACAGCCAAATTCACCATTTTGACAGCATTTACCTTATCCCATTCCCCCAATTTCAGGTACATACGAACATAGCACACAAATACCATCAATTTGCACATCATCACATAATTCAGACAAGTTTTATACAAGTATTAACAACATATAACATGA
Source organism: Vicia villosa (assembly GCF_029867415.1). NCBI lineage: Eukaryota > Viridiplantae > Streptophyta > Magnoliopsida > Fabales > Fabaceae > Vicia > Vicia villosa. The sequence goes on along the minus strand of NC_081184.1, from coordinate 4,069,914 downwards.
GCATTAACAGAACCATGTAATTCACACAATTTCATCAAAACCTAACAAAATCCCAAACCCGACACGTACGATTGAACTAGATAACAATCCTAATCAATCATACTACCTACAATCACATAAGGAATACTAACCCGAAGAATCCCCCCTTACCTCAGAGTCGAATCTTCGAAGATCTTCTTCCCCTTTGGCTCTTCTCACTTCACGTGTTCTCCCTTTCTCAGAGTCTGTCTCCTTTCCTCTCCTCTTTTCCCAATTCCTTTATTTTATGAAAAATAAAATAAAATATTATAATGGGCTTGCTTAGTCAACACCCCCTCTTCTGCTAATCACCACTCTAGGCCCAATGCCAATAACTCATCATTTTCCATATAATTCAACCAAATACTAAATTATCTCTAATTAATAATTTAATTTCCAATTAAATTAAAATTAGAAAATATGGGGTGTTACAACTCTCCCCCACTAAAATAGTTTTCGTCCTCGAAAACATACTTCTAGTGAATAGTTCCAAATAGGAGTCCTCCATCTGACCTTCCTGTTCTCAGTTAACACTTTCTTAGTCGAACCTCCAAGTTCATCTGACATAACCAACATAAGCATACCTCATGCATTCAATCTCAGCTCTTACGTTGCTTTTGACCATCCCTAGATGTACCACTCGCTATAATTCCAACGGCTAACAACAATGAAACTTCGAGGTGTGATCCATACAATACACTCAATAACTGAATAATACAATTACACAATCCATGGTATGATCACAACTGATCAACACTGTAGTAATGGATTCCGTTTACCCATGTACTAACCTTAGGCACACTCTTCCAATTGAGTGATAAAGTAATACTTACACTCTTTACCAACTGCTTCCTTCAAGAACTCAATACTCATATTCCTATACCATTGAATTCCAATTGTCTGGCTCCTCTTAGGTCACACCAGAATTACCCAACACGCTACATTCTGCTTTTGCTGCACTATCCTGATTACTCATTGCAACCATCATTATCAATTAGACTTCTAGGTTATACCCAACTCTGGCCCTCTTTACTCATTCGTTCAAGAATCATTCTTTACCATCCATGGTTCTAACTCACCACTCGTCAATACTTACTCGCACTCAAAAACAAATTCCTGATTTACTTCATCTATTAAACATTCCAACTATGGAAATGAGTGCACATCAGTAGTTATAATTACATAGCTCATCATCCTCAATATACCATTGCTTACAAGATAGCTCAACAGAGTCCCACTCTTCACTAAGAATGAAATCCACTTCGTCCTTCGTAGAGTATAATCCTTCATTTCAATTAGAAATCCACACAATACCTTACAACATCACAGGATTATTATAGCATCATGTAATATCAATTCTTCTTCTTAACTTCTCCGAATACCTACTCGTTAACTACGTACAACCGTAAAAGGATATCCATCATCTCGGCAATTATTCAAAAGGTCATAATCCTTTGGCACGACATCCTTACGTCCACGAGATTCTAAACCCAACATATAGATAAACACATATTCTCTATGTAGAACCCCGACATATTAATTCTCACTGCTCAGGAGTAGCACTCATAACACCAGTTTACATCATACCTTCGCTGTACGACTACGACTACTCGTCTTAAGTCACCGTCCAATACTTTGCACTCCTTCATAATCACTTCCTCATAAGTCCCCACAATATGGTGAGTGGTCATTCTCACATCTCAGCATTCATCACATCTTATACCATTAAGGTAGCAAGCAACCTTATACCATCTATATGATTCCGCCTATTATCAACAAGAGATTAAGGGTGATCAAGTCCTCAATTTGTCAATAGATAGCCGACAATCATATTTAAGCATAGACCGTTGTTACTACATAATAGCGTCTTTTCCGAGTTTGCACCCAAACTCAACAACATTGTCATAGTCTAATAATTCTCTATGGTGTCCTTCTTCTAGAATATTCTTTTTCAGCTCGGTAACATCTGGAACACAACTGCGACTTCTAGACCTCATTACACCATCCTCGTCAATTCTGAATTCACCGTCTTTACCTTGGCAATTCAAGGTCGACTTATCGATCAACTCAACATCAGCTTTCTGATTTCCTCTAATCTCGTCAGGAATACCATTAGTCAGTTTCAGTATACCCAATCTAACATTATCAGGAGCACTTTCACATACCAAACTTAATTCTCTGAATTGTTCAATTAAATCCAACTCTTTCACCATCAGCATCGATATTTTTAGAGGCAACCTCGAACCATACAAATAATGTCACTGCAACATCAAAACAAAACCATGGCTGCCAATTCTAAATCATGAGTCAGATAATTCCTTTCCTGCGCTTTCAATCGTCCGACGCATAAGTTACTATTTACTGATTTTACATCAATACACCATCCAAACCCATCAACGATGCATCACAATATACCACAAATGGTTCCAAAGTCTATTTTACTTTTTCTACTGATTCCCTCATCACTCAATTCCATTAATACTTAAATCATCTTTATCATCTTATTCATCAACGACATATTCTACTCGACTTCGTTCCGAACAATCGCGGTAATAAGCATTCCTATTTCAACACTGGTCAAGGCCTCTTTATCCAACATCATAATATCTCCTCATAGGACCACTCTATGGTATTTATAACTCTTCCATAAGGTATAACATAATCTCTCCTCTTCATGGGTTCAAACGGTACATTAATCCGACACTCAGAGCTCAAGACATGAATGTTTCTAATTGATATCCAAAATACAATACCGACACCATGCAGCGACACCTTAAATGATATTTCCAAAACTCCGCAAATGGTACACTTAATTCCTAAAATTGCTTCTCAACAAGCCTCCTCATTATTCCTTTATTCTGTTCAACTCTGACACTGACATCCCATGCCGCACCAACGAACAATCTAGTTCTAAGGACAAGTGTAACCGTAACTTCACCTCTTTCCAACAACACCCTGTCACAATTAAATATGTTACAGCTGCTGCAACCATTTTTATAACAAACTCCATCTCTTTAGTTTTCCGACGCTTCAAACGGAACTCAAATCGGATGTCCAGAACTCCAGTTATGAATTTTCGAAGTTTCATAACGATTCAGCAATCTTCCTGCGATTTGCTTACGAAAAATTCTGTTCCAAAACTCATCCTCTTCGAATTAATCTCATTATTAACATCATCTTATCACATCTCTTCGCTTCCAAACTTCTTATAACTTAAACAACACATTTCATCGCTGAAGTTCGATTTCTGCAACATCCTGAAACCAAATTCATGTACGCCATCATCAACCTTCTTATCCTTGAGATCACACTCGTCTCTTTGCATTACTCGCACTTCGAAACTTTCTCAACAATATCGATAACCTCTACTATCATCTCAATTACTTACTAGTAATCCTACGACAAGGTCTACGACAATACTTCCTTTAATCACTGCTTCAACAGCGACCTTTCACATAAGGCTACTCACACAACAACATCACAGTCCATCAGTAGCACTTGAAGCATCACAACTTCCAAATTCCATTTCTCAGAAATAACCATCATCTACTCCGAGACACCCCGACTGAACAACAACCACGGTCTTCAGTCCATGTCACCTTCGCTTCAGAAAACAATAACTCCACACTCTTGTACTGCTGCCATACGCATCACTCTAACATCTTGCATCTGAGACATATCCGAGAAGCATGACTTCTCCCCCACTAGTTTCAATCCTACTTCTGCAAGCAAACCGTCAGAACACACTGAGTACCGACAGTGTTTCTCACACATGTCGCATACCGACAGGAATGAACAACAAGACTCTAGTCACAACGACCGACTATGCTCTGATACCACTATTGTAACACCCTTCTAAACCCCCGCGGAAAATAGAATAATATTCAGAGTAAACATGAAATACAAGGATGTCACAACTTCTTTAACAGAAAAATACCATGGTCATTTGTCATGCTACACGAGGAACCACGTAACATAATTACAATTCATGTTCAACACAGCGGACAATAATCCATAACATTGCATATTCATTATCCATGCAAGTTATTCTAAAACAATCATAAAACAACAAGACCGACATAATAATTCGTCTCTAAACTATCGTTCCCCAGTGTTACAATCAGAGCATGACTCGACACGAACTACGGGCTAGCTTACAAGTTATCTTCACCCAATCAAGACGCCGCTACATCCTTAATCTGAAATCATCAAAGTAAGGGTGAGTTTCATTCGAATTAATAAGCATTATGCAATCATAAGCAATAAAATCTCATAGTAATTATCATCCACTCAATCATACATATAATCGGAATTATTACAACAAGCAAGCATCTTCCAACAATATTGGCCATCGGCCCACAACTCATCAATTTCATCAAGGATCAAGTCATATTAACAACATCTTCTCAACACATCAATCAAGTAAACACACCAAGGCATAACACTGGATCTCATCCAATCATGTTATCACCAATGCATATGATGCAACTGACACTATGCATGTGGTACCAAAATTCGTGAATCATATCACAGGACTTCTCTCTTTGATACTGCCCTCTAGTCGCTCACACCCCACATGGGCACACGACTACTGCCTCATCGCTCACACCCCACATGGGCACACGATGACTTCCCGCTAATCTCCACACAATGGGAATTAGCCTTCCAATGCAAATGATTTATGAATAATGCACACATGACACATACTTACATCTTCATACATCATCATAATTCCGATGCTTAACATCGCTTAACACCTCTTACCAATAAGGTCACAACAAGTATGTACATGTATAAGCATCATTCAATCATTCACATTCATACATCACATCATCACAATTAACATACACATCATATTAATGTTAATTGCCACCATAGCCAACATATTAATATTAACAACATATTAATATTCACAATCATCAATCATCATCATCATACATATACAATCATTCACATATGTACACTACATCCTCACAATTAACATACACATCATATTAATGTTAATTGCTACCATAACCAACATATTAATATTAGCAATATATTAATATTCACAATCACCAATCATCACCACGATCAAACATCGTTATATCCATCATCATTGCACACAATGTAACAAATTGTCAAAGCAACCCAACAACATAATCACAAAACATATATCATCTACGACATGTTATATACTAACATCACTCAATGGATATCACAATCTCATCACCAACGCAAATACATGCATCAATAGTCATATATATAAGCACATATACATATACTATCTTTCAATTCATTAATAATTAAATCGAGTTTAAAAGTAAAGTTGGCTATTGCCCATTTTATCAATTCATCAGATAAAGTATCTCATTAGCTTCGCAACGCTCAAAACGGCACATAAATCGGATACTCGGATCAAAAGTTATGAGTTTTCAAAGATAAAACATTTTTAGAAAAGTGCTGCAGGAACGGGGTTGTCCCTACGTGGGAACCGGTTCCTGGCAGCTTCAAAGTCTCGTCTCTGGTTTTTACTATGGGGAACCGGGTTGTCCCTACATGGGAACCGGTTCCCAGCTACCCAGAATCCATATTTCTCTGTTTTTACAAGGGGGAACCGGTTCGTCCCACATGGGAACCGGTTCCTACGTACCTGCACAGCCAAATTCACCATTTTGACAGCATTTACCTTATCCCATTCCCCCAATTTCAGGTACATACGAACATAGCACACAAATACCATCAATTTGCACATCATCACATAATTCAGACAAGTTTTATACAAGTATTAACAACATATAACATGAGCATTAACAGAACCATGTAATTCACACAATTTCATCAAAACCTAACAAAATCCCAAACCCGACACGTACGATTGAACTAGATAACAATCCTAATCAATCATACTACCTACAATCACATAAGGAATACTAACCCGAAGAATCCCCCCTTACCTCAGAGTCGAATCTTCGAAGATCTTCTTCCCCTTTGGCTCTTCTCACTTCACGTGTTCTCCCTTTCTCAGAGTCTGTCTCCTTTCCTCTCCTCTTTTCCCAATTCCTTTATTTTATGAAAAATAAAATAAAATATTATAATGGGCTTGCTTAGTCAACACCCCCTCTTCTGCTAATCACCACTCTAGGCCCAATGCCAATAACTCATCATTTTCCATATAATTCAACCAAATACTAAATTATCTCTAATTAATAATTTAATTTCCAATTAAATTAAAATTAGAAAATATGGGGTGTTACACGATACGCCACTTCTCCCACTCTTTCTGAAATTTGGAATGGTCCAATAAAACGCGGAGTCAACTTCTTTGACTTCAAAGCTCGACCAATACCCGTCATAGGAGTAACCTTCATAAACACATGATCTCCCTCTTGAAACTCGAGTGTCTTCCTCCTCTTATCATAATAACTCTTTTGACGACTCTGAGAAGCTCTCATCTTCTCTTGAATCATCTTAATCTTCTCCGTAGTCTGTTGTACAATTTCTGGTCCAATCACAGCACTCTCACCAGCTTCGTACCAACACAATGGAGTTCTACACCTCCTACCATACAATGCCTCAAACGGAGCCATACCTATACTCGAATGATAGCTGTTGTTGTAGGTAAATTCAATCAAAGGCAGATAACTATCCCAAGCACCTCCTTTTTCTAATACACAAACACGTAACAAATCTTCTAACGACTGAATCGTCCTCTCCGTCTGTCCATCAGTCTGCGGATGATAAGCAGAACTCAGTCTCAGCTTAGTACCCAAAGCCTTCTGCAAACCTTCCCAGAACTTAGACGTAAATCTCGGATCTCTGTCTGACACGATACTCGAAGGAATACCATGCAGACTAACTATCTTCTCAATATATAATTGAGCCAGCTTCTCCATCGGATAATCCATTCTTACCGGTATGAAATGTGCAGACTTTGTCAATCTGTCCACCACAACCCAGATAGCTTCACGATTCTTAACAGTTCTCGGCAAACCCGAAACAAAATCCATCGATATGCTATCCCACTTCCACTCAGGAATAAACATTGGTTGCATAAATCCAGATGGCTTCTGATGTTCAACCTTTGACTTCTGGCAAGTCAAACAAGAATACACAAACTCAGCAATTTCTTTCTTCATTCCAGGCCACCAAAATAGCTTTCTCAAGTCATGATACATCTTGGTAGCACCAGGATGAATACTTAATCCACTACGATGTCCTTCTTCTAAAATATTTCTTCGGAGTTCAGCAACATCCGGAATACAAACTCTGTTTCCAAACCTCAGTATACCATTCTCGTCAACTCTGAATTCACCGCTCTTGCCTTGGTTAATCAAAGTCAACTTGTCGACTAATTCGACATCAGCCTTTTGGCCCTCTCTGATCTCTTCAAGAATACCACTGGTTAGTTTCAGCATACCCAACTTAACACTAGTAGGAGTACCTTCACATACCAAACTCAAGTCTCTGAATTGTTCAATTAAATCCAATTCCTTCACCATTAGCATAGACATATGCAAAGTCTTCCTACTTAAAGCATCAGCAACTACGTTTGCCTTACCCGGATGGTAATTCAAACTAAAATCATAGTCTTTAAGGAATTCCAACCACCTTCTCTGCCTCATATTCAGTTCCTTCTGGTCAAATAGGTATTTCAGACTCTTATGATCACTGAACACTTCAAATCTCGACCCATACAAATAATGTCGCCACAACTTCAAGACAAAAACCACTGCTGCCAACTCCAAATCATGAGTCGGGTAATTCCTTTCATGCACTTTGAGTTGTCTCGACGCGTACGTGACCACTTGTTGGTTCTGCATCAATACTCCACCTAAACCCATCAGTGAAGCATCACAATATACCGCAAATGATTCTGTCGGATTCGGCAAAATCAAAATAGGAGCACTAGTCAACCTCTTCTTCAGCTCTTGGAATCCTTCCTCGCATTTAACATCCCAAATAAAAGCCTGCCCCTTTCTGGTTAATTTAGTTAACGGCAATGCTAACTTTGAGAATCCTTCAATGAACTTCCTGTAGTAACCTGCAAGGCCAAGAAAACTACGAATCTCTGACACTGACTTCGGAGCTTCCCACTGAGACACAGCTTCTATCTTTGTAGGATCAACAGCAATACCATTCTTAGAAATCACATGTCCAAGAAAACTAACCTCTTCTAACCAAAATTCACACTTCGACAGTTTGGCAAAAAGTTGCTTCCCCCTCAACAGCTCTAACACAGTTCTGAGATGTTCTGCATGTTCTTCCTTACTCTTAGAATATATTAGGATATCATCTATAAACACCACCACGAACTTATCGAGATAAGGATGAAATATCCTATTCATATTGTTATACCCCAAAATTTGCCCACTTCTTTTTTCAGGAAAGTTTCAATATGAAAATTAAGAGTCTCATATAAACATGGATTTTTTCAAAATATCCTGACATATGAAGAACTTGGTTTTCAGAATTTTTCTTACACAGTAACTTGGCTTACAGTGGAATTTATTCTTACGCAAACGCCAAATACTGTTCTTTACTTCACAAATACTATTTATTTATTTTACAGATAAATAGTACTAACACAGTTCATGCAGGGTTAAATCTTTTTGCAGGCGCAAAAGCAGGAAACTCACACTGAACTGGTAACAATTGTTTTTGTTTTCCCACTAACTTTTGTACTATATTCCATTATTTTCAAAATCTTTTCAAATCTCTTTTTCAAAAATCAAATCTTAACTTGTGTGTTTTCTGCCAGTCAAATATTTCTATTTCTGTGCAGTAAACAATTTTCAGGTTATTATCGGTAATTTTGCCCGCATACCGTAAATATCAGTTATTTATTATGTTTCTGTTTCTAACAAGTCATGTAAATAAATTTTCATGCTTCACACCAAACAAAAACAAAAATAACAACAAAAAAAAAAAGAGAAAATTAACTTTGACGGTTGATTTTTCACTTTAACTGCTGCTTCAGTACACGAACAGTCGGTTGACAGACAAACTGCAGACAGTACAATTCACAGTGATTTGTACAATCAATCAAATCAATCATTCACAATTCAAATTTCCAAGATTTTTGTGTTAGAAGTCTTCTGAATATCACATGATTAGCAGAAACTCAACACTGCACAAAAATCAGGTACGCTTAACTGCCTCCTATACAGACAGTCCCTAATCAGGGTTTTTCTTGTTTTAACAGGAGCAACAAGTTTTGAGAGCTCAAATGGATTTCATATACATCCATACATCTCAAAGTACCATCATACAAATTTTCAAACTTCAATTCACTCAGACGCACCGTCAGCAGCTCAAACAGTCAACAGACGACCCGTTTGACCAAAAAAGTCAACTGACAGTCAAAAATGAAATTTTTTGTCAAAGTCCATATTTTGTCAAAGGATTCAACATTTGATCATTGGATGATCACAATTCATCAAGGAAAGATCAAAAATCAACAAAACCCTAAGATTCAAAATTAGGGTTTTTGCCTGAAAAGTCAACTCAACTTTGACTGATCATAACTCTCTCATCCTTCATCCAAAAAATGTCAACCAAAGCTCATTTTGAAGGAAATTCAATTATCTTTCAAATGCAATTGATCCCATGGTCATAGCATTCACCATTTGAAAAATATGGCCAAAGACATTACAGGTCATTTTCAAAGTCAACAAAAAGACACTTTTTTCAAATGGACACACAAGGAGAACCAAATATCATTTTGACATGAGACCAAAGACATTGGTTAGAGGACTCTTTGAGGTTTCCAAAAAGTGCAAGATCTCCTTCATATGACAAAAATTGAAGGATTCACACCTTGTTGAAGTTGGCTAAATTTTGGGAAAATGCATGAAATCAACATTGCTCAAAAATGTTTTTTTTCCAAAAGATGCCAAGTTTTTATGGTCCAAACATCTTTGCCATGATATTATGGGCCTCCCACGACCAAGACAAAGCCCACATCTATATTATCCATTTTTGACATAATTTTATCTTATTTTAAGATTAAAATTAAAGGAAAATTGCATGGATAATTGGTGGCTTGATCTCCAAGCATGACTCACCTCCAAAGTATTCAATTTTCTGCAGAAGATTGATGCCCAAGGCAAGAGCATTGAATGTAGTCAAGGCTTGGTCAAAAATTCAAAGTTTTTTATTATTAAAGAACCAAAACTTTCAACAAAGGCAACCAAGTTTCTTGCTTCACTTCCAAGCAGCCTATGGGCTATAAAAGGAGCAGCATACCTCCACAACAGAGGAGACACGAAGAGATAGCAAGAGAATAGCCACAAACCTCTCAAAATTCTCAAAAAAAATCTCCATACTTTGTAATTTTCAAAATCAATTTTCCAATCAATATTAATACAAACCAAGCATTCTAATCATCTTCTCAAAGATAATAGAGTAAGATTGAACTTTAAACACAGGCCCATGAGAGTCGTATAAAGCATATAATACTCTTCATGTACATATGAATTTTATTTTCGTTTTTGTATATGCAACTGATTTCAATGCTAACCAACCATCCTATCATGCTCATAAGGTCCTATGCAAATGATCTGGGCCTTAACATGCCAACTCCCACGTGAGGATAGCCATATGCCATTAACATAAGCTTATGAGTGTTCATACTTTAACATCTTCGAACCTATAGCTATGAGCATCAAACCACGAAACTAATGACATATTTGGATTCAGGGCATCATGTTTAGTGGATCTGGGTTGTTTTCATATGTTGCTAACGTGTGTTCTTGCAGGTTTGGGAAGCTACCGAAAATAACGTTTTTGTATCGTGAAATAGAGGGGGTTAAAAACCCCCGCTATCTGTCTGAAAAAGTGCATGGGACGGAGGTTGAAGACGACCACGCGTCCGAGCGTGGTTCGTCAGTCAACTTTTCAACCTTCTCTCCTCTGTTTCCATTGGTCCATGCAGGCGAGGGTGGGGACCAGTCTGACTTTGGTCTCCCACTAATCCCATGCCTTGCTTTAATCATGTGCTTCATGTGACCTCAGATCTGAACCCTTGGATCAATTCAATCTCCAATCCAACGCCTCACACACGCAGCTACACCATGCTCCCTCAGTCAACTTCCACACTGAATAAGTATCCTTTTTTATTTTCTATTTTATTTTAATTTCTTTGATAAATTAATTAAAAATAGTTTAAAAATTCAAAAAATTCCCCAAAAAATATTTTAAACTTCTAAAATAATATATTATTTTCTGAAATAAAAATATTTTATTTTTCTTCAAAATTTCAATATTTTTCATAATTAATTAGTATGTATTTATATATTTGCTTATTAATTATTTTAATTAGTCAAAAAATCATAAAAAAATTGTTCTTTGTGTTAAATATTGTTTATATATCATAAACTAATTTTGTACATATTTAGGATAATTTTCTCTTTAAGTTTTAATTATTTGTGTAATTATTTGCATAATTATGTTTTGATTAACTTAAAATATCCAAAAACAAATTTCAAAAATTCCAAAAAAATTAGTTTTGTTCTAAAATCAATTAACAAACATTTTGTACATATTTTTAAACTTATTTGCTAGGTTTAATCATATTTCCATCTTTTCTTTATTTTAAATTAATTAATAATGCATTAATTATATTTAAAATAAATCACAAAAATACAAAAATATGCCTTTTATTTCTTGCAATTTAAAATTCCTAGATAAATGTATAGGATGTCAAATTCATGTAAATAGGCTAGTTTACATTTCCCGCACAATCGATGTAATAGCGTAGATTTACTTTCTGCACTTTACATTTCCGCATTTTAATTTCCAGCACCCATATAAACTGCGTGTATGTCAAAGATAAAACTGAACCGTCAGATCATTAACTTCAAAGATAAATATCTGAATTCAATCACAATCACATTTGCACCTCCTAGGGTAACCCCTTTTCACTCTTTTCAAAATCAAAGTTACATTTCTACTGTTTCGAGTACAAAATCGAACCTTTTGTTTATATCCGACGAATGGATAGATTTTTAAAGGGAACAAGGATAAAGACCTCCTAACTCAGGGTAGACCTCCTAGTTTGCTTGCTCAAAATCAAAACAAACAAAATTCTCATACACTGTTGTTTTTTTAAAACGAATTTTCCAAAAGACAATATTTTGTATACATCCAAACACGGATCATTACAAAATTAACGATCTTTTCAAAACATCTTTCGAAAGATAAACAAGCATTTGTATATATCCGCACAAGGATCATTACAAATTCTATTTGCAAAGGTATTTCAAAAACACAGGTAAAGCATTCCGAATCAATTGAAAAGTAAAGCAAATGAGCTAAGCAAACTAAAGAGCCTATGGATAACCATGGATACAAAGGGTGCTAACACCTTCCCTTTGTATAACCTACCCCCTTACCCAGAATCTCTCAAAGGTCTTTTTTCTGTTTCTTTTATAAACCTTTCCTTCATTGGATAAAATAAAAGGTCGGTGGCGACTCTGTAAACTTTTTCAAAAGTGACGCGAAAGCGTCCGATCGACAAAAAAGAGTCAGTTCACGTATCCCACCCACGGAGGGGTATGGCCCGAAAGGACGGTCCACAGAACTGGCGACTCTGCTGGGGAATACAAATTCAAAATGTTTTCAAAAGGGGTTACCTTTAGAGTATAGATCATTTCGATGTTTTCAATTGTTTGATCTGATTGCTTTACTTTTCACAGGTTTGCTTGGGTACTTTGCTTGTGTGAAAGATTCTAACCCGAATCTCGAGATACCTTAAGTATATGACAATAGACCAAGGAAACTGTACGGCATGTACCGATACGGTTGATCTGGTAGTCATCGTTAGTGTGATACTTTGGTTTATACTGATGTCCCTTGAAAGCGATCAAGGAGTATATTAGGCTTCCGAAGTGTCATTAACACTAATTTGTCTTAGAACCTTTTAGTTGAACTTGACTTGTGGCCTATTAAGTGGCTAGCTTTGAAATTGATCGAAGCTAGTTATCCTCGAGGAATATTCTTGATCGGCCGTCCGAGCGCCGTATTGAGATGTTGTCTCCAAGGATCATAAAACCCGAATACTATTCTAGGACAGGTTTTCAACCAACTCAACTTCAGAGGGGAGGGTATCACCTATCAATCTCATGCAAGCCTTTAAACCTAAGGCTATTGTTTGATTTGTTTTTGTGTGCCACATGTTTGCATCATAAACACATCATTTTTCACTACACATTTCAAGGATCAAAGAGTTTACTTTTGTTTTTGCAGGTAATGGCTCCCGCCACCAGAGATTACATCCGAATCAATATCTCAACGGTGCCATCTGAACTCAAAGTCTTGGTAGCAGAATTCCCCAGGAATGCTCAATTCTCTGAAAAGCATGGTCACCTACTCCATTTGGTTACCTCAAAATTTGAAGAAGACATGATACGGGTCCTGTTCCAGTTCTTTGACCCTGAACATCATTGCTTTACCTTTCCTGATTACCAGTTGGTACCCACTTTGGAAGAATTCTCTGAACTAATGGGATTACCTGTTCGAAATCAATTACCTTTCAATGGTTTAGAAAGGATTCCAAAACCTGAAGTCATTGCTGCTGCTTTACATCTGCAAAAGTCAGAAATCAAATCCAATTGGGAAACAAAGAGTGGAGTTGAGGGTTTGCTTGCCAAATTCTTACTGGAAAAGGCTCGACTACTGCTAGAAAACAAAAGTTATCCAGCTTTTGAAGAAGTTATGGCTCTTTTGATCTATGGGTTGGTTTTGTTCCCTAATTCCGACCAGTTCATAAGTGTACACATCATCAACCTTTTCCTAATTCGCAACCCGGTACCAACATTGCTGGGAGACATCCTACACTCTCTACACACTCGTACCACGAAGAAGCGAGGAACTCTCATGTGCTGTATACCACTGCTGGCTAGGTGGTTTACATGTCATCTTCCCCGATCAGTACTGAGAAATGAACAAAGAGCACAATGGTCTTACAGAATCATGTCTTTATCTCATTCAGATATCCGATGGAACAACTTCTTTCAAAGAGACATTACTATCATTGATCATTGTGGAGAATACCCTAATGTGCCACTCCTTGGCATTAAAGGAGGTATCACTTACAATCCCTCTCTAGCTCTACGCCAATTCGGATATGCAAGAAGCAACGGTCCTCATGACATGATTATCCGTGGCATTGTGTTTGATTACGAGAATGATTCTCACAGACACCGACGAAGATTCATACAGGCTTGGGACAGTGTCTATAGAATAGAAAGCAAAACTCTGGGGCAATGGAATTCTATTCCTATGGAACTTTACCTCAGATGGGTGCGTACTCATGCTCAAAAACTCATGATGCCCTATCCCGCTGTTCTACCTGTGACTATCGAATCAGAAGTCGAAGGTTACGAACCTCAAGTTATTCTACACCCGGATATGCCAACTGACTTGGAAGAGTTGCAAAAATCCTGGGTTCAACTCAAAGAGGAAAGAGACACCTTCAAAGAACACTGTCAGGACTATGAGAGAAGGCTATTCGAGCTCACCAGACAGCTTCAAGAAGAACAAAGAATCAACGCATTCCTGGGGACAAAGAAAAAGCGCCCACGGGAGACCTGAAAGATCATTTATTTTATTTTCTGTCTTGTAAGCCCAAATGAGGCAAAGAAAAAAGAATAAATTGATTAACTAACGTTTGTTGCTTCTTTAACAAATCTAAACTCTAAGATCCTTGAAAAATTGCACACACATTTCACTTCATGCATTGCATATACATTTCATACATTGCATTCATATACATTGCATTTGCATTTCATACATTGCATACACATGGCATCCAGTCATACACATTTCATAACAGGTTCACATGACGGATTTCTCATCTTCTCGCTGTTTATTTCAGTCAGAAGAGATGGAATCCGAGGCAAGTATCAAGAATCTCGAAGCACAGAATGCCCAAGTTCAAGTGGCAATTCTGGAACTGGCAAAGGGGCAGCAAGAACTGAAAGCCCTAATAATCAAGAAGAAAAAGAAGCCTAAAGGATCTGTAGGTGTGAGTCACTTGAGGAGGAAGGTCAAGATCCCTGTCAAAAAGATCAAAAAGCCACCAATCCCTGAAACAGTCGGTGATGGTGAACAAGAAGACAATCAAAGCAACCAGGGTTCTGCTAAACCCTCTCTCTCTTCAAATGAAGAAAAAGATCATTCTGGAGACGAACAGGATGATGACAAATACCAACAGCTGGAAGATCGTATGAAAGCTATGGAGATACAAAAAGTACCTGGCTTAGATTTCAATGATCTGGGGCTTGTCTCGGATGTTGTCATCCCTCCAAAATTCAAAGTTCCAGTCTTTGCAAAGTATGATGGAGTTTCTTGCCCAAAACTACATTTGAGATCTTATGTGAGGAAAATACAACCTCATACAACAGATAACAAATTGTGGATTCACTTTTTCCAAGAAAGTCTGTCAGGTACACAACTCGAATGGTACTACCAGCTAGAAAATACCAAGGTTCATACTTGGGAAGAATTAGCTGCTGCTTTTTACAAACAGTACCAATACAATGCTGATCTTACACCCACTCGTACTCAATTGCGAGGCATGTCTATGGGACCAAAAGAAAGTTTCAAAGAGTATGCACAAAAGTGGAGAGATATGGCTGGAAGGGTTCAACCACCCTTATCTGATCGCGAACTAGTCGACATGTTCATGGGCACTTTAACTGGCCCATTCTATAGCCATTTGCTGGGAAGTTCATCATCAGGTTTCACTGACCTAATACTGACCGGAGAACGTGTCGAAAGTGGCATTCGAAATGGAAAAATTCAAGTAGGATCCTCCTCTGGTACTACAAAAAGGCCCATCAGAAATGAGGTCAATACAGCGCAAATTCAGACAAGTCACAAAAGTGATCAGCATCAATCTGTAGGGGCAGTTATGATCTCCGCATCTGCACCTCAAAAAGATCAACAGCCAAAATATACGCATCGACCAGATGCACCAAGAAGAACTTTCACCAAAATCAACATGCCAATCTCTCAGGCATTGCAGCACTTTCTTAAAGCGGATCTGATCACATTAAGGGGTCCTCCGAAGAATGTCAATACTTCTTCTCTGAATTATCGCCCTGATGCAACATGTGCCTATCATTCAAACTGTCCAGGACATGACGCAGATCACTGCTGGGCCCTGAAAAATAAAATCCAAGACATGATAGATGCTGGAGAAATTGAGTTCGATCCTCCAGAAACTCCAAATGTCATCACAGCACCTATGCCAAAGCATGACAAAACTGTTAATGCTATCATAGACACAGTTTACATTTATGATGTGAACGAAGTATCAATTCCACTCCTCGAAGTCAAAAGAAAGTTCATCCAAGCTGGTTACTTTCCAGGTTGTGATCCCGACTGCTTTTATTGCTCACGCCAACCCAATGGTTGTGAAAATCTAAAGATGGGAATTCAAAAACACATGGATCGCCGTATCATTATGTTTGAGAGGCTCCCTTCTATGGACATGTTGGGCAAAGTCTTTGCCAACGGGATAAGAATGGAAGACGTCTCAGTGATCTCCAGCTTACCATTCAAAATCTCTACCAAGGCTCCATTCAAACTTTCTGCTACACTCAAAGTGGCATCAGTAGTCATTGCTAGACCAACTCCATTTCCATACTCCTCAGACAAAGCTGTCCCATGGGGATATGACACTAATGTTTACATTCATGGAGTTAAGCAGGATCCCTCGACTAAAGAGGACGCAACACTAACTACTTCAGCTGTAAGTAACATTGCAGGCACTAGCAAGATCACGAGAAGTGGAAGAATCTTTTCACCAGAAATTTCTCCAAATATTGTTGCTAGTCCAATCCAGGTTCCAATTCCTATTCCAGATATCAACACTCGAGGCAAAGAGCCACTGATCGAACCAGTTCAAAATCCGGTAGAGATCACTGCTGAGGATCCATCAAAGCAAGAGATGGACGAAATATTGAAAATCATCTGCAAAAGTGATTACAATATTGTCGAACAACTGGGGCATACTGCTTCAAAAATCTCAATGTTATCTCTGCTAAAATATTCAGAAGCTCATGCTAAAACTCTAATGAAGTTCCTTCAAGCTGCGCATGTGCCTCAAGAAATCCCAATCGACCAATTTGAGAATTGTGTCGCCAGTCTTACAGTGCCCAATGGTCTTGGTTTCTCTGATGTGGATCTAACTCCTGCTGGAAGAAATCACAACAAGGCCCTGCACATCTCTATCGAATGCAACGGCACCACTCTGTCTCATGTGCTAATAGACAATGGTTCCTCTCTAAACGTGTTACCAAAGGTAATACTGGAAAAACTTGACTTCAAAGGAGTTGTGCTACAACCAAGTGATGTGGTTGTAAGAGCCTTCGATGGGTCAACAAGAACGGTGTACGGAGAAGTTAAGCTCCCAATCAGAGTGGGCTCTCAAACTTTCGATGTTATCTTTTCCGTAATAGACGTTCTTCCAACATACTCCTGTTTACTAGGACGCCCTTGGATACATGGGGCAAACGCTGTAACTTCTACCCTGCATCAGAAGTTAAAATACCCAGTAAAAGGAAAGGTTGTCACAGTCTATGGCGAAGAAGAATATATGGTCAGTCACTTGAGCAACGACAAGTATGTTGAGATGGAGGGCGAATCCATCGAAACTCCGTATCAAGCTTTTGAGGTTGTATCTCCAGATATCTCTACCACCAAGCATATTCCTGCTACTCCAGCTACAACTATGGCTTCTCTCAAAGATGCCAAAGCCATGATTGAACAGGGTGATCGCACAGTATGGGGACAACTCCCTGATATACCCTACAAGTCCGACAAGCTAGGTCTGGGCTATAATGGTGAAAATCAAAAGAATGATCAAAATCCTCGCTCTGAAGGGTTAATATCACACTTCGCCAGCCAAGAAGTAAACGCCATTGATGATGAAGGGACATACTTGAACCACATCATTCAGCCATATCCAGACGAAATTCCACCCATTACCATGGGAATGTGGGATGCTGTGGGAGGACCAAATGACGGTTACAACTACCAGTATATCACACCTCAGAATTCTTACATTGCTCTGGAAGATCTTACTCCAACAGAAGAGGGTAATCAAAATGACGGAAGTATCACAAGTCCCGTCACTCAGCAATATCAAAATCCACCCAAAGAAGTATGGGACACGCTAGGAGAACCCAGCGGCAAATACGACTATATGGTGAAATATTCCGCTCCTCCGAGCTTTTCAACTCCCATCAAAGACATTGTCCCGACTGGATGGGACGAACAGTACGACGACAACTTCGCTCTTGAAGAAGCCAGGAAGATGCCAAACAACGAAGGTTATTTTCTGTCACAGTACACTCCTTATCAGGATGCACAAGTCTCTATTCAAAACATCATTCCTACTGCATGGGACGGCCTTATCGAGCATCTCGCTCAGCCAATAGAGGGACCTCCACCTGGATTCTCATATCCAACAAATCATCCAACTTATCCTGAGGAATTACCTACGCATTTTCCCACTAGCGGAATCAATGCTACGGAAGACGAAAAGAACAACTGCAACTGGAACAGCTGGGTGCTCCCTGATTGAACAACTGGAAAGCAGAGGATGTGATCTCCTTTGATCAGGAGTAAATGCCATTTCCTGTTTTCTTTGTGCAAAGATAAAAGTGGTTCCTGAACAATCGAACCATGAGCTTGAAAGCCGTGTGCCTTAGCACAACGGTCCTTCTATAAAAAGGGTTTGTCATATCATGATTATGTGCATTCAATAAAATCATGGGATGCTTGCATGTTCAAAATTTTGTGATCCTTTTTCTTTCTTTATTCGCTTTCAAATAGCTATGTTTTTCTCTTCATACACACTCACATATCTACCATGCAGATTCACATACACGCTGGATCCAGTCAATAACGACTCTGCTATTGCCCGTCATGACTTTGAAAATCCGATCTACCAAACTGAGGACGAAAGTGAGGAAGATTGTGAAGTGCCAAGAGAAATTGCAAGACTTCTAGAACAAGAAGAAAAAGCCATACAGCCTCATGAGGAGCCGATTGAGGTCATCAACTTGGGCAGTGACGAAGAAAAGAAAGAGGTCAGAATTGGGGCTGACTTAGAAAACAGTGTCAAGCAAAGACTGATTCAATTGTTGCAAGACTACGCCGAGATATTCGCCTGGTCTTATCAAGATATGCCTGGCCTTGACACGGACATTGTAGTTCATCGCCTGCCAATCAAAGAAGGAAGCACTCCGGTCAAACAGAGACTGCGAAGGAGTAAGCCTGATATGTCAAAAAAGATCAAAGACGAGGTTGAAAAACAATTCAATGCCGGATTCCTAAAAGTTGTAAGTTATCCTCCTTGGATAGCTAACATCGTGCCTGTACCCAAAAAAGACGGGAAAGTCAGAATGTGTGTAGATTACAGAGATCTGAACCGGGCAAGCCCTAAAGATGATTTCCCTTTACCGCACATCGATGTACTAGTTGACAATACCGCACAATGCAAGGTATTCTCCTTTATGGACGGATTCTCAGGGTACAATCAAATCAAGATGGCACCCGAAGACATGGAAAAAACAACCTTCACAACTCCCTGGGGAACCTTTTGTTACAAAGTAATGCCCTTTGGTCTAAAAAATGCTGGAGCTACCTACCAACGAGCAATGGTAACACTATTTCATGATATGATTCATCAGGAAATAGAGGTGTATGTCGATGACATGATCGCAAAATCCAACACCGAAGAAGAACATTTGAGTCATTTACACAAGCTGTTTGACAGACTCAAGAAATACAGATTGCGACTGAACCCGAACAAGTGTACCTTTGGAGTAAGATCCGGTAAACTCTTAGGTTTCATCGTCAGCAGTAAAGGTATTGAGGTTGATCCTGCCAAGGTCAAAGCCATTCAAGAAATGCCTATACCCCGTACCGAGAAACAAGTCAGAGGATTCTTGGGACGTCTAAACTACATAGCCAGATTCATTGCCCATATGACTCCTACTTGTGTGCCAATCTTCAAATTACTGAAGAAAGATCAAGTGGAAAGATGGAATGACAAATGCCAGTTAGCCTTTGATAAAATCAAAGAATACCTTCAAAAACCGCCAATCTTGTTACCTCCTGTGGAAGGCAGACCTCTGATAATGTACCTAACTGTGTTAGAAGATTCAATGGGGTGTGTACTCGGACAACATGACGATTCCGGTCGAAAGGAGCACGCAATCTACTATCTTAGCAAAAAGTTTACCGATTGTGAAACAAGATACTCACTACTCGAAAAAACTTGCTGTGCCTTAGCATGGGCGGCTCGCCGACTAAGACAGTATATGCTAAATCACACCACTTTCCTGATCTCCAAGATGGATCCAATCAAATACGTGTTCGAAAAACCTGCTCTCTCTGGAAGGATTGCAAGATGGCAAATGATCCTAACAGAATATGACATTCAATACACTTCGCAAAAAGCAATCAAAGGAAGTGTGGTAGCTGATCATTTAGCTCATCAAGCAGTAGATGATTATCAGGCATTGAACTTTGACTTCCCAGACGAAGACATTATGCTAGTCAATGACTACAAACAACCAGGATCCCGATGGACTATGGTTTTTGACGGAGCTTCTAATGCGCTCGGCAATGGCATCGGAGCTGTGATCATTTCCCCCACAGGAGGTCATACACCCTTCACCGCCAGATTGTGTTTCAATTGCACCAACAATATAGCCGAATACGAAGCATGCATTCTGGGTCTCAAAGCTGCAATTGATCTAAAAATCAAATTCCTTGAAGTCTACGGAGACTCGGCCTTGGTAATCTACCAAGTCAAAGGGGAATGGGACACAAAGCACCCAAATCTAATTCCATACAAAGAACATGTGTTGAGTTTGATTCCTTACTTCGAGGAGATCACTTTCGAACACATCCCACGCGAAGAAAATCAACTAGCTGATGCCTTAGCTACCATGTCATCCATGTTCAAAGTCAATTGGGACGACGAAGCTCCTATGATCACCATTTACAGGCAAGACGAACCAGCCTATTGCAATGAGATCGATACCAAACAAATGGAAGACAAATCATGGTTCCATGAAATACAAAGGTATCTCGAAACCCAGGAGTACCCTGAAGGGGCATCTATTAACGACAGAAAGTTTCTAAGGAAATTTGCCTCCAAATTCTTCCTAAGCAATGGAACTTTGTACAAGCGCAACCATGACTCGACTTTACTTCGTTGCGTAAACAAGAAGGAAGCAGAACAAATCATGGAAGACATACACAATGGTACCTTCGGTACTCATTCCAACGGACATACAATGGCTAAAAAGATCTTGAGAGCAGGTTACTACTGGTCTACCATGGAGACAGATTGCCATCATCATTCCAAAACTTGTCACAAATGCCAGATATATGCCGACAAAGTGCATGTACCTCCAGTTCCATTAAACGTTCTGACGGCTCCTTGGCCTTTCGCAATGTGGGGTATTGATATGATTGGAGAAATCAAACCTACTGCTTCCAACGGACATCGCTTTATCCTGGTCGCTATTGACTACTTCACAAAGTGGGTAGAGGCAGCTTCATATGCTTCTGTCACAAAGAATGTGGTAGCCAGGTTTATCAAGCACAATCTCATTTGTCGGTACGGCATCCCCGAAAGGATCATCACTGACAATGGCACGAATCTAAACAACAAAATGATTACTGAACTCTGCACGCAGTTCCAGATCAAACATCATAATTCTTCTCCATATCGACCAAAGATGAACGGCGCTGTCGAAGCCGCCAACAAAAACATCAAGAAAATCATACAAAAGATGACAGTAACCTACAAAGACTGGCATGAGATGTTACCTTTTGCTCTTCATGGTTATCGCACATCTGCGCGTACTTCAACAGGGGCAACTCCATTCTCGTTAGTCTACGGTATGGAAGCAGTTCTCCCAATCGAAATCCAGATTCCTTCCTTAAGGATCATGAAAGAAGCCGATCTAGACGAAGACGATTGGATTCAAACTCGATTCGACCAAATACACTTGATCGATGAGAAAAGACTTGCAGCTATCTGTCATGGCCAGCTATACCAAAAGCGCATGATCAAAGCATTCAACAAGAAAGTCAAAAGTCAAGCATACCAAACTGGTGGCTTGGTTATCAAACGCATCATCTTACCACAAGGTGATCCCAGAGGCAAATGGACCCCCACCTACGAGGGACCATTCATAATCAAGAAAATATTCTCCGGCGGTGCCATGTTGCTTACCACCATGGATGGCGAGGATTTCCCACACCCTGTGAATGCGGACATAGTCAAAAAGTACTTTGCTTAAAAAAAAAAATACAGCTCGCTAAGTTGAAAACCTGAAAGGGCAACTTAGGCAAAAATGAGCGTCTCGGTGGATTGAAAACCCGAAAGGGCGATCCAGGCAAAAATTAGAGACAAAACAAATACAATCCCGGTAGGCTGAAAACCTGAAAGGGCAGCCTAGGCAAAAATTAGGGAATAAAGCATACAACTATGTCCCGCTCAGCTGCCTACTCACCGACAAGGTTCAACACCTCAAAGACACCGATCAGTCCAATCACTTTCTTCCAACAAGTGAGGGATGAGATGCTCGAAGACAGATTGGCAATAGCAGAATTGAAACTTGACTGGATCGTTCTCACATAGCTATTTCTTTTCATAAATACTTTTCAAAACTTTCTGACAATTTCCTACTTCTAGGATTGTTGTCTCCCTATACTAATCCGCCTATCACGGCACCTTTTCAAAAATCAATGCAGCTTATAACTAACATTTTCATTTTTTCTGTTTTGAATACGCGAGCATCCCAATGATATTTTGAATGAACATATGCATTTGAATATGATTGATGTTTACCAGGAAAAACAGGAATAGCATTCCGGACATGTCCCAATTATTTGGACATTATCCTAAACCAGCATCAGAAGGAAGTTTCCCCAATGGAGACACATTCCTCAACAAATCCCTCAAAAAGATTTTTCTTTCGAAAGAAGTCTTATTCCCCAGCAAGGTTGTTCCAGATTACTGTCTTCAGAAGGTGTGATCTCCGCACCCAAACTTGGTCAGATAGTGCATCGGAGGATTATGCATCTTCCTCATTCCCACTCCAAAGGGCGTCACAGTCCGAACTCTCAAAACTACTGTTCATCCCCGAGCAGTAATCAAAGATCCTTCAATAGAACATCCTGGTTCTCAAAGAATTTCCCCAACCCAGGGTACTCAAGCGAGACAGAAGATCATCAACAACCACGATGCCTTCACTTCCAAATGGCTAGCAGGGATTTATTTTCCCAATCACAATGCCTTCATTTCTTGACGACTAAGCTGGGATTTATTTTCCCAATCAGGAGCTTGACACGCTCTAAGCTGCATAAACCATGCATCACATTCACACTCATATTCACATTCACAATCATGCATCATACGCATATTCATACACAACATAACTTGCATATTTCTCCTCTAGCTCGAGGATCTCATATCATACATGCATCATAGACATCGCATATTATTAACTTGATTTTTCAGGTAGACAGATGTCTTCAGCAAAGATGTTCTCACTCACATGCAGTGTTCATCCTGAATCTTATTCAGACAAGCAGTCCTTTCAGATACAATCAAACCAAAGATTCACTCTGAAGAACTCTCATTCTCAACTCATTTATCATCTAACATTGCTAGATCTAAGGCGATACCTCAAACGGTTCCAGAACGATCTAACATTACAGATCTAAGGCGATACCTCAAACGGTTCCAGAACGATCTAACATTGCAGATCTAAGGCTATACCTCAGACGGTTCCAGAACGATCTAACATTGCAGATCTAAGGCGATACCTCAAACGGTTCCAGAACGATCTAGCATTACAGATCTAAGGCGATACCTCAAACGGTTCCAGAACGATCTAACATTGCAGATCTAAGGCGATACCTCCGACGGTTCCAGAACGATCTAACATTGCAGATCTAAGGCGATACCTCTGACGGTTCCAGAACGATCTAATCTTGCAGATCTAAAGTGATACCTCAGACGGTTCCACAATGATCAACTTTCAAGTCCTTCATCAAGATATAATCAATGGATTCATTCTGATGAACAAACCCTCAACACATTTTCCAGATGGCATCTGAAAAGCCCATCTCAGGTAATGTTTCAATCTGCCAACAACATTTCGCAGACAACATTCAAATGCAAGCTTCCAACATCTCTTCTGATCAAGGTAAGTGCAAATTTTCAGGGCATCTAATTATTCAATCATCTTCTACCTTCAGATTTCAGACAATCTCTTCAGGTTTAAGAAGATTGAATAGGGGCAACTGTTATACCCCAAAATTTGCCCACATCTTTTTTCAAGAAAACTCCAATCTGAAAATTAAGAGTTTCATATAATCATGGATTTTTATTTCAAATATCCTAGCATATGAAGTACTTAAATTTCAGAAACTTTTCTTATACAGTAGCTTGGCTTACAGAGGAATTTATTCTTACGCAAACGCCAAATACTGTTCATTACATCACAAATACTATTTATTTATTTACAGATAAATAGTACTAACACAATCATGCAGAGTTAAATCTTTTTGCAGGCGCAGAAGCAGGAAACTCACACTATACTGGTAACAATTGTTTTTGGTTTCCCACTAACTTTTGTACTATATTCCATTATTTTCAAAATCTTTTCAAATCTCTTTTTCAAAAATCAAATCTTAACTTGTGTGTTTTCTGCCAGTCAAATATTTCTATTTCTGTGCAGTAAACAATTTTCAGGTTATTATCGGTAATTTTGCCCGCATACCGTAAATATCAGTTATTTATTATGTTTCTGTTTCTAACAAGTCATGTAAATAAATTTTCATGCTTCACACAAAACAAAGACAAAAATAACAACAAAAAAAAGAAAAGAAAATTAACTTTGACAGTTGACTTTTTCACTTTAACTGCTGCTTCAGTACACGAACAGTCGGTTGACAGACAAACTGCAGACAGTACAATTCACAGTGATTTGTACAATCAATCAAATCAATCATTCACAATTCAAATTTCCAAGATTTTTGTGTTAGAAGTCTTCTGAATATCACATGATTAGCAGAAACTCAACACTGCACAAAAATCAGGTACGCTTAACTGCCTCCTATACAGACAGTCCCTAATCAGGGTTTTTCTTGTTTTAACAGGAGCAACAAGTTTTGAGAGCTCAAATGGATTTCATATACATCCATACATCTCAAAGTACCATCATACAAATTTTCAAACTTCAATTCACTCAGACGCACCGTCAGCAGCTCAAACAGTCAACAGACGACCCGTTTGACCAAAAAAGTCAACTGACAGTCAAAAATGAAATCTTTTGTCAAAGTCCATATTTTGTCAAAGGATTCAACATTTGATCATTGGATGATCACAATTCATCAAGGAAAGATCAAAAATCAACAAAACCCTAAGATTCAAAATTAGGGTTTTTGCCTGAAAAGTCAACTCAACTTTGACTGATCATAACTCTCTCATCCTTCATCCAAAAAATGTCAACCAAAGCTCATTTTGAAGGAAATTCAATTATCTTTCAAATGCAATTGATCCCATGGTCATAGCATTCACCATTTGAAAAATATGGCCAAAGACATTACAGGTCATTTTCAAAGTCAACAAAAAGACACTTTTTTCAAATGGACACACAAGGAGAACCAAAAATCATTTTGATATGAGACCAAAGACATTGGTTAGAGGACTCTTTGACGGTTTCCAAAAAGTGCAAGATCTCCTTCATATGACAAAAATTGAAGGATTTACACCTTGTTGAAGTTGGCTAAATTTTGGGAAAATGCATGAAATCAACATTGCTCAAAAATGTTTTTTTTCCAAATGAGTCCAAGTTTTTATGGTCCAAACATCTTTGCCATGTTACTATGGGCCTCCCACGACCAAGACAAAGCCCACATCTTTATTGGCCATTTTTTTGCATAATTTTATCTTACTTTAAGATTAAAATTAAAAGGAAAATGCATGGATAATGGTTGCTTGGCCTCCAAGTATGACTCACTTCAAGGAATCTTCATTTTTTCTGCAAGAATTGAAGAGCAAGACAAGAGCATTGAATGGAGTCAAGCTTGGTCAACAATTCAAAGATTTTTAATATTTTAAAAATCAAACTTTCAACAAAGACAACAAAGCTTCTTAGCTTGAGTTCCAAGCAACTTTGGGCTATAAAAGAAGCATCATACTTCAGCAAAAGAGGAGAGACACGAAATAGGGCAAGAGATAGCAAGAGAATAGCCACAAACCTCTCAAAATTCTCAAAAAATCTCCATACTTTGTAATTTTCAAAATCAATTTTCCAATCAATATTAATACAAACCAAGCATTCTAATCATCTTCTCAAAGATAATAGAGTAAGATTGAACTTTAAACACAGGCCCATGAGAGTCGTATAAAGCATATAATACTCTTCATGTACATATGAATTTTATTTTCGTTTTTGTATATGCAACTGATTTCAATGCTAACCAACCATCCTATCATGCTCATAAGGTCCTATGCAAATGATCTGGGCCTTAACATGCCAACTCCCACGTGAGGATAGCCATATGCCATTAACATAAGCTTATGAGTGTTCATACTTTAACATCTTCGAACCTATAGCTATGAGCATCAAACCACGAAACTAATGACATATTTGGATTCAGGGCATCATGTTTAGTGGATCTGGGTTGTTTTCATATGTTGCTAACGTGTGTTCTTGCAGGTTTGGGAAGCTACCGAAAATAACGTTTTTGTATCGTGAAATAGAGGGGGTTAAAAACCCCCGCTATCTGTCTGAAAAAGTGCATGGGACGGAGGTTGAAGACGACCACGCGTCCGAGCGTGGTTCGTCAGTCAACTTTTCAACCTTCTCTCCTCTGTTTCCATTGGTCCATGCAGGCGAGGGTGGGGACCAGTCTGACTTTGGTCTCCCACTAATCCCATGCCTTGCTTTAATCATGTGCTTCATGTGACCTCAGATCTGAACCCTTGGATCAATTCAATCTCCAATCCAACGCCTCACACACGCAGCTACACCATGCTCCCTCAGTCAACTTCCACACTGAATAAGTATCCTTTTTTATTTTCTATTTTATTTTAGTTTCTTTGATAAATTAATTAAAAATAGTTTAAAAACTTCCAAAAATTCCACAAAAAAATATTTTAAACTTCTAAAATAATATATTATTTTATGAAACAAAAATATTTTATTTTTCTTCAAAATTTCAATATTTTACATAATTAATTAGTATGTATTTATATATTTGCTTATTAATTATTTTAATTAGTCAAAAAATCATAAAAAAAATTGTTCTTTATATTAAATATTGTTTATATATCATAAACTAATTTTGTACATATTTAGGATAATTTTCTCTTTAAGTTTTAATTATTTGTGTAATTATTTAAATAATTATGTTTTAATTAACTTAAAAAATCCAAAAACAATTTCAAAAATTCCAAAAAAATTAGTTTTGTTCTAAAATCAATTAACAAACATTTTGTACATATTTTTAAACTTATTTGCTAGGTTTAATCATATTTCCATCTTTTCTTTATTTTAAAATTAATTAATAATGCATTAATTATATTTAAAATAAATCACAAAAATCCACAAAAATATGCCTTTTATTTCTTGCAATTTAAAATTCCTAGATAAATGTATAGGATGTCAAATTCATGTAAATAGGCTAGTTTACATTTCCCGCACAATCGATGTAATAGCGTAGATTTACTTTCTGCACTTTACATTTCCGCATTTTAATTTCCAGCACACCATATAAACTGCGTGTATGTCAAAGATAAAACTGAACCGTCAGATCACTAACTTCAAAGATAAAATATCTGAATTCAATCACAATCACATTTGCACCTCCTAGGGTAACCCCTTTTCACTCTTTTCAAAATCAAAGTTACATTTCTACTGTTTCGAGTACAAAATCGAACCTTTTGTTTATATCCGACGAATGGATAGATTTTTAAAGGGAACAAGGATAAAGACCTCCTAACTCAGGGTAGACCTCCTAGTTTGCTTGCTCAAAATCAAAACAAACAAAATTCTCATACACTGTTGTTTTTTTAAAACGAATTTTCCAAAAGACAATATTTTGTATACATCCAAACACGGATCATTACAAAATTAACGATCTTTTCAAAACATCTTTCGAAAGATAAACAAGCATTTGTATATATCCGCACAAGGATCATTACAAATTCTATTTGCAAAGGTATTTCAAAAACACAGGTAAAGCATTCCGAATCAATTGAAAAGTAAAGCAAATGAGCTAAGCAAACTAAAGAGCCCATGGATAACCATGGATACAAAGGGTGCTAACACCTTCCCTTTGTATAACCTACCCCCTTACCCAGAATCTCTCAAAGGTCTTTTTTCTGTTTCTTTTATAAACCTTTCCTTCATTGGATAAAATAAAAGGTCGGTGGCGACTCTGTAAACTTTTTCAAAAGTGACGCGAAAGCGTCCGATCGACAAAAAAGAGTCAGTTCACGTATCCCACCCACGGAGGGGTATGGCCCGAAAGGACGGTCCACAGGAGTGTTTTTTTGGGTTCAAAGTCAAACTCCTTAAAAAACTTTGTTTGGGAATTTAGTTTCTTGAGTCGCCATTTCGATTCGCAAGCTCAACCAATGTAAAAGCTTACTTCGGTTTGAAATTAGCCTGATTTAAAATCTCAATTTGGTTCGTGATCACATGTTAAAAACCCCGATTCGATTTGAAATCAGCCCAATTTAAAATCTCAACTTGGTTTGTGGTCAGCACATTCAGAACTAAGGTTAGGTTTAGAGGATGGCATGTTCAAAACTCTGGTTTGGTTCGAGATAAGTTCGTAGAAATCTCGGTTTAGCTTGGGGACTAACTGCTTCAAGTTCGTGTTTGGAAGGAAGGCTAATCGCTCTGGTCTTCCATTTAGAAGGAAGATTAACTACTTCAGTACACTATCCTTTGTTTGGTTGAAAGTTAGCCTAAAACTTTATTCTTTCTTGTATAAGTGGTTTGAGAATTTAACTTACAAAAATATCATTAGAATTATTGGATACTCTCAAGATCAAATCTTTGGGACAAGATTATGTCTTTTTGGCCGAACTTTTATAGTTCTCTAGTGTCATTTATCTTACCCTTAAATTTTTATTTTTATTCCGCATATTTACTTTCTCAACCATTTCTAAAACATTTTAAAAAATGTTTTAAACTCTGAAAATGATAACAAAATATTTTCAAACTCTCGTTTTCAAAACCCCAAAATTTACCCCCCTGCCCTTGTGTGTGGATTCATATGTCCAACAAGTGGTATTATAGCATGATTCCTGTTCAAAGACTAATTCTCTAAAAGTAAGATGACTTCTAACATAATTTATAACAAGAGATCTTTCCTAAACACTCATTCATCGTTTAATGGTGTTATGTTCGAACTGTGGAAAGCTAGATTCAAAATTTATATTTAATTTATTGATATTGAATTGTGGTAAACTATAATCGACAGTCTGTTTATCACTACTCACCAAATAAATGGAGAAGTAGTTGATAAACCCTATTTCCTTTGGATCGTATAGGAAAAGAGAAATTTTGAAATTGATTTCAAAACAAAGAATTTTATAGTAATGTCTTTAGATGATAGTAAACTTTTTGATGTATATAGTTGTTAATTTGTAAAG